>NC_092358.1:8162432-8462432 GCF_030848805.1 Temnothorax longispinosus | reverse complement strand
ATTTTAATTATTGATTCGTAAAGAATGAATCTCTGTGCTACATATACATGTAAAGAAATTAGTGTCAAAAGAAAATAAAAAGAACGACTTTGAATATGTTATTTAAACTCAACTTACTTCCTTATCACTGAATTATTGTTTTTTGTTATCGATTCGAGATTGAATTTTTTACTTGAATTGATATCTCAGATAATATCTACAGTAAAGTATCGCGTGTAATCAATTTTTTCAACAAGTTAATTACTCCTTCAAATATTTTTTCCTAATACCACCAATCCCATGAAACATGACCTTTAGTTATCACCATCATCATCTTCAAGCTTAGATCCGAAAGATCGTCGAGGGTTTGTCGTGTTACCCCTAAATTAATTGTTCGCCACCCAGACTAGCGTGGATTAGATGGCACGAGGGTTGAATCGCTGATGGGTTTCTTTAGTATCGAGTGGGTTGAAGGGCACGAGATAAAGGAGCAATAAGGTTGCAGACGCAAGCGTGAGAGAGAGAGAAGGTGGAGAGGAGGAGAAAGGAGATAGAGTGATGGAGAGAAGCAATGATTTACGAACGTGCCGGATTTCCGATTAATCGTTATCATTTATCTTTAATGGTATACGATATTTCTCGCAGACACAGTAAATTTAGTAGATCAGATATCACAAAAGCAGAAAATTAACATAAAATTAAAATGTCTCTCTCTTGGTGTTGTTATATTGTAACAATTATAACGGAAGTAATAAATAATGTAGAATATTTATTATTTGAAATAAATAAAAACTGTGTTGTTAGGGTACCGTCAAGAATTAAATAATTTTACCAGGATAATATGTAGTTTTTTATGTTTTTTATATATTCTTCTCATAAAATCTTTCTTAAAACTATATTTACCTATATTATTTATTATCAAAGTGTAAAAGTTAAAAAAATACCATTGAGAAATCCGGCGAGCGAAGAGGGAAGATAATCGTTGATCTTTCTTCACAGGGCTCCTATAAATAAACTCATGAAGCGCAATAATTCACGGTGAATGCAAGGTGCGTCGACAAAGTTTCACGTGTGAGTGAATCGTGCGCTGAAACAAAACTTTGAGGGAAGTATTTATCGTTTGTCTCTTCTTCAAGCAGTACTTTTCCTCGACTTCAATCTCTCTGCTCGCGCGCAAACATGCTTTAAACCTTTCTTTTCGAGTTGCATTCCGCTTGTCACAGTTTCCGTGCATGTCCTAGAAACCAACAAGACTGAATTGTCTTTTCTTTCAATAATTCTATTTTTAATTTTGCAAATAAGAGAAAATTGAAGGATATATAGTTCTAATCAAATAAAAATTAAACTAATTTGGTTGAACAGCTTGTCACTTTCGTAAAAATACTACAATTGAGTGACATTAAAACTGTAAAAGAATAGAATGGGTGGTACTGAAATACTGTTTCTAAAAGATGAATTTAAAATATTATCTTAATTTTGCATTTAAAATATTGCCATAGCATATATATTATGATAATTTAATAAAATAATTTAATAAATTTAATAAGAGTAAAAGAGGAGAACAATTTGACAAGAATTATAAAGGAATAAAAGGAAGTTACATTATATATCCACTATTTTCACGATCCATTTAGTTTCAAAACTTCATGATTGCCCACTAATTATATAAGTCAGATATTTATTTTCAAACTGTTGTTTTTTATTCTTTGAACAATAAGAAATTTAATATGTACAAAATAAAATCTACAGACTCAGAGAACGTGCCAATTTCAATATTTTGAGCAAACTATTAAAAGCTTTTAGTTCCTTGTAAAATTAAAAAGTTGTCAACAAGTTAACAAGATTTTCGGGATGTCACTTACATGATTCAAAAGACTCACTTTACTTCAGCTTCATATATATTCACACAGTAAGACGACAGCGGACAAGGCGTCGAGAAAAGACCGTAATTAAGAATGCAAGACGAAATGCACTTTAAAAGTAGAAGGACGCCCTCGAGCTCTCTCTTTCTCTCTTGACCCGAAAACAAATGTCAGTGGCTTTAAAGCGGGCAAATGTCGCTCGCTTCCTACGAGGACTTTGCCCAGGTTGTAACGATCGTTGTCGTCGTCAGGGGCAGGCAAGCAGAGGAAAGTTTTGGCCACGTTCCAGCGGTATAAAACCCTGAAACGGACTTACAGGCGCTAACATCTTAGCCCTCCGACAGGATTAAGCCCTCTCGAAATGCGCGGAAATTCACTGAAGCTCCCCTTTATTGTTGTCGAGATGTCTTCTCCGATCTGTTCTGATTTTCCCCTGTTAAAAATCAACTTCGCACCACTCTTCCCTCCCTTCCCCAGTACAATAGTCCTCTTTTTTGTTCATCTATCTGCGCCTTATATTAACGTGACTCTGAACCTTTTTATATAACTGGTGTTAAACAAATCCATCGTTAATTATAATTGTTCTAATTTTTATATCCACGTATTATTAATGCAAGAAATGCTAAAATAATAATCTGAAAAAAAAATTTACATTAAAAATTAATTTCGCGAAAAGAATATCATATGTTTTAACTACGTAATTTATATATTGTAGATTACTTTTATAATTTATTATACTTTATCCATTTTAATTTAATATCTCTTTTTTCATATGTATATTGTATTACATTTTGACTATACACATATGCACATAAAATCAAATATTTTATTATTTTTATTGCCCAATTTGTAACTGAAGCCTTAATTTCAATTCCCAATGTTGCAATTTGCGTGGTCTATTAAAAGAATGGCCCCTCTACTATCTCAACAACGGTTCTGACTACGTGCAACTATTTTCACCATTTTTCCATCCAAACTACCGTCTGCCATTTTTTTCCGTCCTCATTTTCCCGGCTTGTTCCCAGGGCTTTTTCAGAATTAATCCCTAGGCACCTACTACCTTCTCCTAATTGCTTCCTGCTGGTAATACTTTCATTTCCACGCCTCCGCGCGCCGTTGTAACATGTCTCAATTCCTAAGTGAGTAACCCTCCGGCCACTTGCCTCTTCAACCCTTTTCCTACTCGTCTTGCTTTTTCTCTCAAAAGCTCAGTCAGCTAGCGTGGTTAACCCTTTCCCCCACAATTGTTCATTTAAATATTAAAAAGAAAACTTAAATATCTTCTTTATTATATATCAAATGATATAAAAATGCAGATTTTTAACTCTTTTGTATATTAATATTGAACTTTTTTATTACATAATTATTATTTGAATATAACAATGATAAATACATTGCAACATGCGCTAGAAAAAGCGCGTTTAACCTGGTGTCAGATTTGAACTGTTTTGGAGATTTGAATAATTTTGAATACTCAAATTTAGAGCACTGTTCAAAATTAACCTTTAATTCAAATATGTTTTTCTTTTGGCATAAGATAAAGCAGTTGAACACGGCTCTTGTACCTTGAATCGTCTCCGTTGTCAGACGATTCCTTTGTGTGACATTAGTACCACGCTATTAGGGCGAATAAATTTTCCTTATCCTAAAAGTCTGTCACAACCAATTTGTCAGTCTTTTTCTTTTGATTTTTAATCCGAAGTTTTAGTTAGTATAAATAAAATAGCAAATGTGTTTAACAAGTGATATATAGGAAAAGAGAAATAATGAAAATATGAAAATATAACGAATAATGAAATATAATCGATATACATGCACATGTAATAATGAGTGTTATTCTTTTTTGAATTTATTCTATATATTTTGAAAAAGAAGACTATAATTACGAATCTATTACATCGTAACACGATGTATTCGTTGAAGAATTTCTTGTATGTTTGATATTGAAAAACATTACATTTCTGTTGAAAGAAATCTCAAATATTAAGATGTATATTCCACACGACATTTCTACGACAATACTAATTATTATTAGTGATTTTTGTTTTCTCTTACATATATTTTGATAATTCCCATTTTTCTATATTTAAATAATTTCAAATTATTTGCTGTCAATCATATTAATTGATAGTGCATTGATGAATGCACAGTTAATAATTTTCAATGTTGTATTTGCTTTTATTATCACGTATGATCGACACGACCTTACAATTTATTAATTTATTAAACATGTGTGTGTGCATATATTAACACGCGTGGGAAAATAATAATGAGCAATTACTTTAGATAATCAAAATTAATGTGTTAACATTTTTTTACTTTGTTTTTCTCTTTTTTTACAAAAATAATAGTAAAACAGACTTCATTACACAAGACTTCATTAACCACAGTTTTATACACATTTACTTCTTATATTTTCAACTTATTACAATTGAAAAGAATGTTAAATTAATCGATAATATAAGTATTTTTTTATGCTGAGACTATTTCTGTATAAAGTTTTTTAATTAATCAGAATAAACGTGCACGAAGCGAGTATTCGCTAATAACGATTTAAAGTATTGGCGCCGGACAATCAGAAAAAAACTATCACGATATATCAGATTGGTTGATTGCAACGAGAATTTTACCGGAACGAGGAGGAAAGTCACCATCCGCTTAGCAGTAAATTAATAACACTGCAGCAATCAGACAGTAATCTAAATGAAAAGCAAAAAAACGTGACGGAAGTATATATATAAGAGTCGATTCAGTCAAACGGCTTAAATAAATTGTAATAAATCGAGAGGAAAACAATGATAACATTAAGTTAGAAGATTCAGATAATATCTGAAAGAGTTTGCATGAATATAATTTATAATTGTTGCAAAACCGCAAAACGTCACCACAAATAATATTCCACAGAATTTTCAAATATGACAATGTGTGATAGATATTTAATTTATAAACGAATAATTTGATAATGATGTAACAAAATTCAATCTTATTTTTTTGTGAAATGCACTATTAAATATGTGTACATATACAAATAATGTGTATATCTAAAAATTTATCCATATAATATATTCTATTTAAACATAATAAGAAAATAAAAATATAAAGAAAAAATTATAAGTATTAAACAGAAATATAGTTTTAGTTATTAAATATTGTAACATAATAAAATTTGTAAATAAAATCTTTTGAGGTTTATTCCAGTTTTACGTACTGCAATATAATCGATCGAAGAAAATTCTTCTCCCTCCCCTCTCTCTCTCTCTCTCTCTCTCTCTCTCTCTCTCTCTCTCTCTCTTTTCAGTGTAAGATAATTCATTCAAGGAGGGAATTTCGAAGATGCAGTTTTAGCTTGCTAGTGGTTCTGGCGTGCAAACGTTGCAAATCGAATTTAAATCTACGAGGTGCAAATGCCCGCCAAGGAACAAGCAAGAAGAGGTGGAAAAACCGAAGTGTAGTTACTACATTTAGGATAATTAAACGTTCTGGGCTAATTTTACGCAACGGCGAT
Organism: Temnothorax longispinosus; assembly: GCF_030848805.1. Classification (NCBI taxonomy): domain Eukaryota; kingdom Metazoa; phylum Arthropoda; class Insecta; order Hymenoptera; family Formicidae; genus Temnothorax; species Temnothorax longispinosus. The sequence continues at coordinate 8,457,086 of NC_092358.1, read as the reverse complement.
GAATTAACGAGGTGGCCGCCGGTTTCTTCGAAAACAAGGAGCGCTCGATCCAAACCAAATTAAGTGGAAGTAGTTCTCTGATTGTTGGGCTAGCATTTGCACCAAAGATGGGACAGTGACAGCAGGATTATACGAAACCAGAGACTAAATTCAAAAAGAAAAATGCGTACCTCCGGTTCTCTTGTAGCCGTTTCTCAGGACAGAACGCGCAATTTAATTTAATTAAACTCCGACTCAACAAAAAGTTCCGGGCGAAACTTAAGTGAGGCTTTTCATACCGTGAAATGTGTCGTGCTCCGGAATTTTACTTTCTGAGCAACACAAGAACTAGCAGGGAGTTGTGCAGATATGAAGACACGGCAAAAAAGAGAGACAGACACAGAAAGAGAGAAAAAGAGAGAGAGAGAGAGGGGGGAGGGATAGAGAGAAAAAGCTGCATACATTGCATTTTTGCCGATCTTAACTCTTGCAGCTCTGGATTTTAGCTTTTTAATCATTTTGCGTGCAGAGTAAAGCAATAACGTTCTTCAATATTTCCAGTGAAGTCAGTACTTGCGAAAAAGCATACACAACTCAGACATCTTGCAGAATATTTCTTTCAGCCACAGGGCATTTAAGACGTTTAAAGTCGACTTTCCTGTTTAGCATCAAAAAAATGAAGAAAGATTATTGTTTGCTGAAATCTTTTAATTTCCTGCATTGAATATCTTATTGAAGCTTTCGAATACGACTTCTTTTTTAACATAAATTACCAATTACCAAGATTTTATGGCCTGTTCCTTTGTGTTAATAAAAATTTACAATAATATTAGATATAGAACACAGATCACGGCTTGTTTCCATCGGTAGAATACTTCTTGATTTCTGATGACGTATCTTATTTGTACGGCAATTTGGTGGAGGGAGGCTTCAACGAACTCGCTTGATCGGTGCAGAAAATAGAGAGCCGAGGAATACACGTTATATATGCGCCGAAAACGGGTGAGAGCGAAAGAGGGAGGAGCGAGCCAAGTTGCGGGAATGGAGGCGCAGTTAGTTAGCTAGTTAGTATTTACTGCGGATAGAGACACATGCCTAACAAAGCGTGCATCAGCTCAGCGGCAACGAATCCGCGGAGTTTCGCGTCTCTCGTTCTCAACCGTCGCGAACTGCACCTTTTGCGAAATACAGCGTGTCGTAACAGCGCACCGAGTACATTGAGACGAACGTGTTCCGCGAATTACGATGGAAATTGACACTGGTTAATTGGCATAATTATGCCTTATTGTCGCCGACACCGAGGCGATACTTGATATTCATGCTGCTATTTAGCGGCGCATTTAGCGATGAATGTAGCACTCTGATCCTATATGCTTTATCCGATATTATTTCCTTATGTACGCGGTGACGTATCTCTAATTTGACATAAGCAGTTATTGTATACATATCGCGGTATCTTGCTCCCTGAACGGTGCAACAAACGTTCCGTGATTGTTGCAAATTGAGTTTCGTAATTGGCATGATTACATGTCATTCCCATCGAGTTCGAGACGACGCTTGGTATTCATGTTGATATTCACAGTGCTGTATTTGTATATTACCTACAGACGTCGATTAATTAACATTGGTGTTTAATCAGACTCAAAACACGAGAAGAGAATAAATCCGTGATTCTGGTGAAAATTGGTATAATTAACGCGTCGATATAATATTTGATATTTGCATAAGTATCTTACATATATAAAATTTTATCGTGCAATGTACAAACGCGATAGACTGAAATGAAATATTCTGTCTCTGATGGCATCTATAGAATTGAAGAAAGCTTAATATTCTTCCGACAGAAGTGTAATGCATTCGAACTATTGAGCAGATAGTGCATCCGTGCTTGCGCATGCACGCCGTATATATTCAGGAAACGTCCTGCGATATTTCGAAAACCGTTTAAAGCGCTACGTGACACACGATGAAATATCACGGATGGTTATCTCTTCCCTATACGGAATGCGTCGCATAAGGCGCTGACTTTTCATCGCGACAACTCATCGAAATTATTTTTATTCGTTCGCCGAATTACAATGCACTCAACAAGCGAAATTTTATTAAAAATAAGAAACATACTTTTGAAATAAATATAATTGGATACAGTTATGCAATAAGAAACCAATTACTTTCGTGACTTTTAGTTCTCTATTGCAAAGTGATCAGAAAATAAACAGGAGATTTTAATGCATATATAATACATGGAATGATATTTGAAAAGGATTATAGTTCGATCATTATATTTAAGATTACTTTTACGTTGGTGTAGAATTTTATTTCTAATGTTTCGCGAAATTTGCTTTAGCAGAAAAGGTTTTGAAGTGTGTTCCGCATTGCAGGACTGCGTCAAATTTAGAAAGATGTAATTTTTATTTTTTTTTAAATTAATTTTATATTATTTTTAATATTTTTAATTATTTTTCCCTATCCACGCAATTTTTTTTTTTGTATTTATGACAAACACATTCGTTGAATTAGAAATTCCGATATATCTTTAAATAAATATATTTGGAGAGATCCAGGGGAACACACATACTATTTTATACAACAAATCAAAACGCGGTAATCTAAGAGTTAGTATGAAAACTGTATTGTATTCCGGTGAACGGGGCTGAGCGAATTTATGCGCGATGCGGTACGTGTACCGACTGTCCGCAGAGTACGGTATTATTCCTGGAGGACTCGTAAGGGAGCTGATGGCGTTCGCCACGGGCTATTGTTCGTGGGTGGACGAGAGGAGCTATTAGACGCCTAGTTTAGTGGTTACTGGCCCCCGGTTGCGCTTCTACTATCTCGCTCGACCTCCACCTTACGCCCGTTTCTGATACCACCCCAACCAACCCCTCGGAGACGGCGGCGGTTTGCTCGGGGAATTGGAAGACTCATGGCTACTGGCACGTATTCTTGCTCGTTGGCGATGACCGAGTTGGTTGCTGCGCCAGGTCACTAGGAAGGTCGTGAATAAAATCTTAGCTCGCGTACCTCGTGTGGTATTAAGGTCCTTAAGATAGGACGGCTCTCTAGTGCATTATCCTCAAAATTATTCATTTCGATAACTCTTGATTACTTCAATCCACGCTGTTGACCTAAAACACATACTTCCAGAGACAGTTTAGCAAATAATTTGCTTTTTGTAGTTCTGAAAATTTTACGAATGCCAAAGAATGGTCTATTTAACGATTTTTATTATAACTCTAACTTATCACACACACATATCAATAAAAATATAATTTTTATAACAAAGTCAAGATAATGAAAATTTCTACTTCTATGTGACAATATAAAATGAACAATGAAAATCTATTACCAAATTTTGATATTTTGTTCTATTTTCTAATTTTTTAAATCTTATTTAATTTTTATTAATCTTTTGATATTGCAGAGAATTTTATGTCTCTTGGTCACAATGTAATATTTTAATACTATCGATATCTCTCGGCTAATAATCGCTTATTCACTCTCATCCGGAATATATGTATAGAATGAGTGGCGGTAGTTGTGGGAGTTTGTAAACCCGGCAGGAGTTCTGGCTGGTTGGTCGTTGCTCGTTTGCGGCGACATCTCGACCAGAAGACAACGGGGACCAGTAACCTCTTGAATAAAATCTTAGGATATATACTACGTGCATCCCCGAGGTATTAACTTCGCTCTTACCCCTCTCTGGAATCTTAAGATCGAGAATATCGCTAAGCACATATTAATCTCCGCGGCGATAACTCAATAGATAACTACGTGAATTCACATCCTCTCCTGAAGACTTGATCTTATACATAATAAATCGTACTTCAGCTAATATATCTCCACTTCTGTAAGATTTAATATACATATATCAATACATATATTTTATATACAAGAGAAAGAGAAAAGAGAAGTATGTGTAAAGAAATATATATTTTTTATTAATTATCATCAGATTATATTTTATTTATACATATATCCAGAATACTTTGTAATTAACATTTTAATATTGTTTAATTTAAATTTTAATTACTCTCCAACAATAAATAGCTCAGAATTTAATTACATTTTAATGATAGAATGTCTATCATATTCCTAAATAAATGGACTGTTATATTTTCTAATGGAAAAATTATTACATAACTGTAACAAATATTTTTCACATATTTTATAATACATTCCATACTAATTGCAAGATCAACAATCAAATTTTTCGATAAGATGTATATTATACCTGCTCGAAGGCAATCAAGAATGAACAAATTGAGGACTAGGCGGCCACAAATCGTTAACTGTGATAATTAACTTTAAGAACGAGTATTATTGGAGAGAGAGAGAGAGGGGGGGGTGGAGAGGGAGAGAGGGACAAAGACTCGGTACAAGAGAAGAATGAGACGGATCGTCACGGGAGCAATTCTCGCTTCCAACAATTACTCGACCGTGTTCGCGCCGATGGCTTCTTGCCGAATTAAACACTCGCTCGGTCGTTTCTTTTTTCGTCTCATCCCCAGATTAAATAACTGGGCTGTTCTCCTGGAGTCAACCTCGTAACACACGAATCCTCCGTTAGAATCTCCCGAATTGTGATGTCTTCTTCGACAATTTCGATTCTATAGTTTGACGTATACAAAAAAAAATTGAATTACTTATTTTAGAAAGGGTTTTATACTAAATATAGATCTTCTTGTTTTAGAAAATGTTTTATTCTATAACATGTGCTACATAGTATAGGCCTTTACATACATGTAGGTACAAGTAGCATTGTATCTTGTCTTGATTAAAGAAAAGCCTCATTTCTGAAATTGTCCTTGTATAAAGTAAAACTGCTATTTAGTAAATTAATCTTTTTTACCGTTCAGACATTAACGTTATTCAGAAAAGAAATAAGTTAAAGCGACAGCCTAATCATAGCGAAACGATCACTAAAGTTCAATAAAATCTCGGATACAATTGCGACGGCACTTTCTTTTTACGTAACGTCGTTCTTTTACGAGCTATCTCACCTGTCGAATTAAACGAGCGACTGGCACAGAGTGGCACTTCCAATCGTACATTGCCGTCACCCTTAACGCTCTCGAGTACTTCTGCTGGCGTGCGCCACCACTCCGCAAATGAGAACACGTGCTTCTTTGCGGAACAAAACGGCCCGAGGCACTTTCGTGTCAAGACGACAACTTCGATGTATTAATCCTCGTATCGAATAACGCTTACTTTCTATTGATTCTAAAACGTGTGTTTTTTTAAATTTTCTTAATTACATAGCTTTAAAAAACTGCACACCCTACAAAACTGTATATTTTTTGCAATAATTTTATCTGATGATTCCATAAAAGTGTTATACGAGTAAAATAAAAATAAAAAAGGTATATTATTACATTTGTTGCGAAAATTAATACTTTGAATTTGAATTATAAAAGTTTAATTGTAATTTTAATTTTCAAACAGAAATTAATAAGCTACTTGTGAATAATTTGTAATGTTATAGTTTTGAATATTATTATTATACATTACAATATTTTTTACATTATATTATTATACATTACAATATTTTTTCCTATGAGCATCATAATTATACTAATGTCTACAGTTTCGATTATCATAAAAGCTACTCGGTTTATCGACTCGACAGTGTAATTATGGTATTAGAATTAATCGTGCGACATGATGACTAACGTTGAATGCGCGATACGGTTAGTAATTACAGTTAGTCGCCAAAACGTGCACAGTTTCAAATTAGACACATTTGCAGATAAGCACTAATTAGGCTAATGAACAATGCTTGGATAAATAGCGGAAGATAAAACATTCTTGTTTTAGAAAATATTGCTTATACATAATATTTTGCGTGAAATCTCAAATAATTTCATAAATTAAGTTTTTAAAATGTTATTATATATTTTAGACCATTTATGGTATTTATATAGTAAGATAAATTCTATTAAAATATATAAAATCATTTTGAAAAAAAGAAACCAATATATCTGTAAGATTTTTTATATAATTTAATATTGTGACCGATCGATTTTCTGTATAGTTTTCAAATGTACATAATCAAATTATAACCGGAGATCTAAATTATCGGAACGTCACGCGTTTCAGTAAATCAGAAACGGTTTCCTTAGTCGGTCCTAAGATCTATTTTCTAATTTTGGAGCTACAAATTCAATTTCTCTCTTACATGTACTGGTCCATCCCACGCTCGTTGAAGTGAAGAGCTATCCGACAGACTTTGTCCATGATTCATAGATACTCGGTGCATAGGTCGACTGTTTTAGCTTACTGCCAGTGCCGCACGTTTGAACAAAAGAGAGAGACCGACGAGAGAAGACAGGTGGAATATTCTATTCGAGCCACTCATCAATCCTCTCTCCATCTGATTCCTCGCACATTTTTTGCTAAAAATCCAAATAACGAAACATAGCGCGATTCAATTGATCGATCATTCATATTTTTTCTCAAAAGTTCAAAGCTTTTCTGCTCGTTAGATTATTTCTTCAACTGTTTAACAGATTAACTACTGTACAAAAGAATTTTCCAAACTATAAATTATTTAATTAATTAATAGTTAATTGACGGATTTACGTATTCTGATGCCATTTATGATTATCTTAATTTTTTTAATGTTATATACATGCAATGTCGACTACAATAAATTGCAAATTTTTTAATTATATGAAACCTCTGTCTACTAAGTACTATGCGGTTAAGTACTATAAGCAATATTTCCCAATAATTATATATTTACTGAGAAATATTACTAGCACAATACAAGGTACTACTACTTGGAATTCAACAGTTACGTTACGTAACTTTTATCAGAGTAAGAGAGAGAGAGAGAGAGAGAGAGAGAGAGAGAGAGAGAGAGAGAGAACAGGCAATATGATTTCGTCGCTTCGCTTTCTGCGATATTTTCCTGTCTTAAAGACAAGTCCGTAAATATATCCAACTTTCTTCCCGACGATTCACGAACGCGGAAGCCGCAAACGCGCACAGTAAACGGAATCATGTCAGTACGTTGATTATTTCATCCAACAGCAACAGTATCATCTGTATGAAAGTCAAAATTTTATTGCATTCTTCAAAATTCTATTTGAGGCAAGACACCAGCGAGATACAATCTTGCCTTGATTTATCATGCCGCGAATATCGCGTGTAATACAGAGACGGCGAGATAACAGTTGGAAAAGCATGAGCAATTTCTACCTCCCGAGCCGTAGCTAAATGGATATGATATTATGGTGACGTAATTCTATTTTTGTAAATTTTATCAAAAATCTAAAAACTGTCACGAACTTTAGAGAGTGGAATATATTATATATATATCAAATAATATTTTACATCAAACGAGATAATTAAAATATCCAGATAAATGAAACAATCAAATAATAAATTTTCAGTAATATTACAATTATTATATTAATAATAACCGATAATTTTGTAAGTATACAGGGTAGAAGCTTTCAATATTAAATTAGTACATTTTATAACGTTTATACGTATATTCTTTCTGAGGAAAGTTTCGGTGTAATGTTCTTTGTGTCATCAATCTCTTTCTGGTTGTTTAATTCATCAATGTATTTGTTGTAAATTCATAAATAACGAAACACAAATTAAGCACAGAAAGAACTGCCACGCATGGTCGGGCGCGTTAAAATTTGCAATATAATATTACTGTTTCATCATGATACCACGTCATATATGTATAATTAAAACACGCCTCAGAGTTGCAACCGCATAATTGCAACGTCATAGCAACCGTTGCACATTATGATTTATGCAGAGAGCGAGGGACTATACACACACGGGTCTCTTTCTCTCTCTCTCTCTTTTCTCTCGTTAGTTACCGCGAAAGAAATTAGTACTTTCTGCGAGACGTAATTCTCACCGTGCGACTTGCCACATAGCGAAATAAGTATAACATCACGAAGAATAAGCAAAATAGGAAGAAGAACGGCGGCGGATACAGAGGATAAGGAGAGGAAATAATAGAAGCACTCCGACCTACTCAGCAGTCTTTGCCATTTTCCGAGAGTCAAAATAAGAGTAGGCCCTGTAGGATAGAGACGAAAAGAGCGGGTAGTCAGAGTCAGGTCGGGGTGTTAATTACATCAGTGTGTGCTGGCACGTTGCCCGCCCTCGGCTCTTGTTGCCTAAGGAATGCAGTTGGAGAACACATAGAGAGAAGAGGATAACATACGAGCACATGGATAAGCAGAAGGTTGGGGCGACGCGAAGGATTGGAAGAAGGAGAGAACGAAGAAGATCAACATATTAGTGAATTGAAAGAGTATAGCGAAGAGAGGTAACAGAATAAAGAGAGGAAGAGAACACTAACACATTGAGAAGTGAGAAACGGCAAGCTAAAGCGAGACGACAAGGAGTAAGATAGCAAGGGGAGGAAGAGACAAGCAACACGCACAAAGTCCGAGTGAGAGGAACTAGTAAAGCAGTGCAGGAAAAGAGAAAGAGTGACGAGAGGCAGCTTCTGAATAAGGGTGTAGGTGTGCAGCGATCGATGAAGAGTTCGGTGTTAGGTTGGCACGCTGCCCTCTTCCCTCCCTGACTCTTCCTCCCTCATTTTTCTTCTCGTCTCTTTCATCCTCAAATTTCTTCGGCGTCTTGTCGAGCAAGAATTCTACGCTCTTAGCTCGGATTTCTGTCCTTGCTGCGTGAAATTTAAATAGGGGTGGTAGGTAAGCGTCAGGCCAGGGTCGCGACGAAGGGAGTTACTCGGCCGATTTGAATGGGAATTTTGTCTGGAACGGAACTTCCGATGTTCGCTACTTCGTTGGCCGACTGCCCGCTCCCGTGCTAACTTTTCTGTAGCGAATTTCTTTTCCTCTATTTCTCTTTTTCTCTCTCCACTCTTCATTCTCGCTGGCAGAAAGAAAATCTTCGATCGGATCGCGTTTCTTTCTTCGATGATTCAATCGGGAAGCGAATTAAAGGAACAGTCGAATTACCGTAGGCAAAATATCGTTGAAGAACTGCATCTGATAGTATCTTCAATTTTAACCAGAATCAAATCTCATTCCAAAATTAGATCAAGAGGACTAATTTTATACTTTTTTTATGTGTTTAATAAAAAAATATGTATATTCTAGTTTCTCTCTTTTATGAACGATTATAAAATTAAACGTATAAATCTAATATTTTTTTTATATTTATTAGAATTATATGTCATAAATTGATTCTCCCACACACATACGCCATATACATTTCTGAGAATTATTAAACTTAACATTCAAGAAAATAATTACAGAAGATATATTAGAGCATTTTATATTGGAGAAACTAATTTAAAGAAATGTTTTATCTTTAATGAGAAATTCAGCATTCTTTTTATTGAACTAACAAAGACTTAAATGAAAAATTTGCAGAGATTCGTGTAGACGCGAAATTACACGCCCCAGAGACGAAAATCGTCGAAGAGGCAGTTAGGTACAACGGCGATGATCGAGAGCAGCGTCCGTTACATTTCGTGCGAGTTTTCTTTTCCCGGAAAAATTTGCGAGAAAATAAACTTTACTCTTTGTTCTCGACTCGGCGCGTTCACAGTTCGCGTTCATTCACGCGCATTTTCTTTCGCTAGTTTTCTTTTCATTGTTCACACTGCCCGTTGATTTGGCTCCAAAAATGGCAAGTGCACCTTTTCGTCGAAGCGCAATTTTTCAGAAATAAAAATTGTAAGGAGAGACAAGTCCGCAAGCGATTCGTCCAATTCCAATCTCTCTCGCGTCACGTAAGCCGAGCATCGATCTCGCGGGTCAAGCGGAACTTACGACGGCGCATATAATGAGGGTAGTTAATTCCGTAGTTCCTACACTACCTAATCGCCGGAATAGACCGAGTCCGAGTTGCACCGCTCGCAATTAACCTGATTATCTCGTATCAATCTGACGATTTATCTTGCGCGAGGAAGTCGCACTGGCGCGGTAGGAGTAACAATTTTCTGAAAGTTAAGTCGAGTTTATCTCGATTTTCATACTATCATCATTCGAATAAAGAAATCACACATAGAGTTCTCGTGTTTATAATTGTATTTATTGAAATATATTTCCTCCATTTTTTTTAAATTACTTTAATCTGCTTTGAAATTTTGGTATGCGTGCACAAACTGCACACTTGAGCTTCAACCCGTTATTTTTCATTACATTTACCAACTGAATAAACAAATAGAGAGAGAAAGTTATATATATATATATATATATATATATATATATATATATATATATATATATATACATGTAGGTCCGGAAGTATGTTCCAGGACTTTTATTTTTGATATCGGTATATTCCGGGACATTTGGCAGTTTCCAGGACTGTCCTGAAAAAAATTCATGTCCTACGGCAATTTTCGGGACAGTTTTTTGAATCTGATTACATATATATGCGTTATATTCCAGGACTGTACATTTCAAAAAACGTAAACAGTCCCGGAACATACCTCTGCCATGGACCTACATATATATATATATATATATATATATATATATATATATTCTAAAGGTAATAAAAGTTATGAATATTATAAATATCAAATATAACTATAAAATCACAATTTCTAATAATTATACTATCATTGTTATTAATTTATTTTTATTTTTTAGTCTAAAATAACCGTAAGATGAAATTAGGGATCTGAACTAGGGATCTTATTTTCTGGTTTGCAGCAAAATCAGTTTTGAACATTTGATTCACATTGCAGTTTCGAGAATTCGATCAAAATTTATTTTCGAAAAATTCCATCATAAATATGTGGCAAGAAAAATTCCCTCGGTAAAGTAGCAGCGCGTGTAATAAAAATTTTGCAGATTGGGAAAAGGATGGATGCACGTACAAAATCATTCCGGATATTTTCCTTCATCGTCAGTGGCACTTTTAGATCTCTTCTTCGGAGTTACGAGCTCCGAGTTCGAGTTTCCGCCGCCTTCGCGAGATTTTGCGGGAAAGATGAAATTGCAATAGGGTGTGGGGAGGACACTACCCTCATACATGAACGACTGGATCCGGAGATAGATGAAGGATGAGGCGAGGGTGTAAGGTACGGTCCGCCGCGACGCGGAAACGATTCGATTCTCGTGAAAGGTAAAAGCGGATCCGCCCGGTCCGTTTACATTATAAGGGCGGTTCTGAGTTTCCTTGCGACAATCTCTCGACAATAGCAATCGGCAAACGGTCGGAGAAAGACTTTAAAAAGGTGACACTAACGAGTAGCGAGTAGCGAACGGTAAAGTCAAGGCATTATAAAAGTTTTAAAAGCAATTTAGAGAGAGAGATGTTCTGTGTATACTCTCTTTAGTTAAAAGGCAATTTATTATGTATTTCTTAGATTAATTATTTTAATATAAGCGTACGGTTTAGAAGTACAGTAAAATTAAACTTTAAATCTAATTTAATGGATTTGACATTTCCTGACCTACTTTTCCTAGCCTCTCAAATACATTTAAAAAAACATATCTATGAATTATGGATAATCGAATTATCCATGTACATGTAAGTCATGTTTCAGAAATAATGCCCAAACTACACAATTTTGTAATTCCCAGATTCTATTAATACTAAAAATGAATGAAATGCTGATATGAGACAGATGTAAAGGGGCATGTAGTTGAAGGAACCTTTTCAAGGAATTCATGGAAAAAATAGATTGAGTTTATAATTTATAGGACCTACTTTATATAGGCAATGAAATTATATGTAAAGTGGTAGTGGTACTTGTGAATGAACTGCTAATCCATTTATTCCCCGGAACCCTTATTAATAGTCGTTTTTCGTGCTCTTCTTAGATTTATGCAACTTTTATATAATGACAAAATATTATAATAACATTATGTTATTGTTATATAATTATAAAAATTTGGAAGAAAATAGTTATAAGATGATTCAAAACACTTAGCCACGTTATCGATAAATCCGTTGCAAATAGTAATACTGCATTTGGTAGAAAGAGCGAAGATAAAAAGTAACGCAAGAACTAACTGGACTCTCCAACGGTTCCAAAACATGTCCGAGTTTTTGCTTGTTGAATCTTCAAGCTCAAGCATGCTTACGCTTCAAGTACGTCATGTTACAATCTAGTTCTAGTATCTTTTGATACTATTTTAATATTAAAAAATTATCACTTGATTAATCATTTCACTTTTTGTAAAACTGGCAATGTTATTTGCACTTTTCCTTTTATTTATTGCATTACTATAGAAAATAGATGTATACGGCGATCGATCAACTTTCATAAATTTACATAAATATCTAAATCACTGCGAAAACTTTGCGAAACCAACGGCCCATTTGTTCGGTGAAACGAGAAGAAATATAAACTGGAAACGAAATCGACGCGCAATGTGATGAGATAAAAATTTAACTGATTGTTAGCTTGAGAATAAGAGCGAAATAAGGACAAAGGATGGTAAATCGATTTCCCGAAAGAGCCAAATTTTTATTTAAATTATCCAATTCTTTTATACAAAGATTGGCTCCGAATCTGGTGACCTTTCAACTTTTACAGGTCAGCTTTGCGGAAATAATCTTACGGAAATAATTCTTTTACAAATCATCTATAACATTCGATTAGAAATCGTTTAAATAAGTTAAAGAGCATTTGTTCCCAAAAATCATTGTTATAGTTTTTACTTTTATGAAACGTAAAAATAGTTATTCTAAAGAAACAAATATGCCAATATTATTAAAAATATCTACACACCACCTTTAATACATGTTTAAATCTCATGAAACACGTGAACAAATGTTTATATTTTTATTACTTCGTCTCTAGTTTATTTTATGAATTTTTACTGAAAACTTTATACCATCATGCAAATACATGCTTTTGAAAAAAACAATTCGATTATGTCCTCTATATACAAAGATTGTCAAACGAACGCATCCAAAATTATCCTAGTATATAGAGAACATAGAATTCCTTCTCTCTCCCCCATCTCTCTTTCTCTCTCTCCCTCTCTCCCTCACGTGCACACGCAAAGCAAAATCCGCTTAGTGTGACTTGACGAACGACGCTTTTAAACCTCGATAATGCGCTGCCGTTTTTTTTCTTCATGCGGGCTCGCGAAATCTTTCCAGAGCGAATTTCATGAATAAAAAGACGAACGCGAAAAAGGAGGGCCCGCCTGCTCGTGCGACAGGAACGTTTAAGTGAGTGAACGAGATAAGTGAGAAACAGATAGTGGTTTTGAATCCGAGAAGATTATTATAAGTACTACAAAGTGAAGGCACGTGCCAATCTCTGGGTAATTGTCAACTTATACGTAATTATCTTTAAACGTCTTTTAAACAGATAATTATTCTTAATTAAATGATCTTATCTTTCTAGAAATAATTGACATAATATTTTAAAGAATACTGTAGGTATACGGCTCGAGACAGCAAAATCTGTCTAAAGCAGTTATCGTATTTTTTAATCGAGATTATTACTTGGCTTTTATATCGCGACACAATGCACCTCATTACGAGACAGGACGACGAGCCTGACTATTCTCGGTCTGCAACGTTTCGTCCTTTCTTTTTCCAGAAGCGGCGAAGAAAGCCCGCGGCAGCTTCACCATGAATATGCATCAAAAGGCAAAGTTTAATTTCACTGGGTGGTAATTAAATTCTTCGGGTTAATTTCGGGCTTAAGTTTCTTTCGTTCGGAATTCATTACGTACATCCGCCGCCACCGCCGTCACTGAAGAAAACACGCATCTCTTATTTCCTACTCATTTGCCCCGAGATTACGAGCTTATGGCCTCCAATAAATTGGAAAAGTGCAGGAAATCGGTAAATCTTATTAATTCTTGTGAAGATTTGCTGATGGTATTATAAAAAATGTAATAAATATTAGCTCAGCCTACATACTTGTTGTTAGTGCGATAAATTTCTATTTTTCTTATACTTAAGAGGAGAAAGGAGATTTGTATCAAATGATTTGTAACATTGTGTCAAATTAAAGAGACGGAATTTGCGAATGTATTTCAAGAAAAATAATTAATGAACACGATTTTCTATTTAGGTATTATTAACTACTATATATTTGAAATATTAAAAATTAAATTTTTTTATATAAAACTTATTAAAAATGTAGGAGTTTTCTGTCATTGAAGACAGGACCAAAAAATTTCAGGACACTTTGTTGTACAGACTGAATCTAAAATAGACCATTTGAAAAAAATGTTATTTAAAATGGTAATAACATAAACGTAAAACTTTAATTTTCGCATAAAAATTAACATTATTTATAACAATAACGAAAACAAAACAATTTTATAAATTCCACTGTAGATTCAATCTGTAGAGTAAGTATCCTGAAGAAAACTAGACCAGAAAATAGTAAATTGCTTCCTTACGGCGAAATTACGGAATCGTGGCAAAATTCGAAATCTCCGAGTCTTCTTCAACGACAGAAAACTCTTATATTTTTAATGAGTTTTGTATTACAAATTAATTTGCTACATCTTAAATATAATAGTAATAATAACTAAACGGAGAACTGTATTTTTTTATTCCTTTTTCTGAAATTTTGCAAAGTCTTCAATTTGACCATGCAAACCTCTTGTCTACCCTTAAAAAAGAGAGAAGGTGATGATGAGCTGCTTGCACATGAAATATTGATATAATGAGGTGAGACGATGACTCTTAAAATAAAGAAGCCATTTGAGTATCTAGGTTAATTATTGTAAAAAGATGTCCCAGATACATTTACAGAAAAACTTCGAATGAACGGGATATTATCGGCGGAAATCTCTAACGCTGAATATTATATTATTTTAATACTATTCGTTGATTTAAAAATAAAAAATAAGAAATATGTTAATTCTGCTTACTTATAAATCTTAATTGATTATACAACATTAATTTCTTAATTATTAATTAATTCGTACATATAAACTTTTATTTATTCAAAAGACAAAATCGTTGAATGCTTGTACATATTTTTATTGAATTATAATTGATATGTTTCACATGAATTGAAAATAAGTAATCCCGATTGTCATTTTGAATAAGAAGTCTATATCTCCTTCCCTATATTATATATCTTTCTAATGCCCGTTCTATAAGACTGGAGGATGAGCCGACTCTCGGCTCATCCGAGTGAGTGGTGTAGACGGGTAAAAATCTATAGTTTATGTATAGTTTATGTCACGTACACTATAGAAGGCGGATGAGCCGAGAGTCGGCTCATCCTCCAGTCTAGAACGGGCATAAGTGTATTGATTTGGCACTCGAAGACGTAAAAACGAAACGACGTACGTCCAACAGCAGTACCATTTTTATCGGCGTAAGCCGCATGGATTAAGCCTGTCTACACTCACGAAGCTCGTTACTAGATTTGACACCGGGAATTACGCAGAGACAGAAAGCCGCGCCACTGGTGTTCATGGCCTTAATCCAGTGTTCCTCAACCTTTTTTCCGTTCGTGACACCCTTCTGAGCTTTATTTATATATACTTATAATCACTGTTAATTAGAAAAGGAGAATTTAGGTGGATCTATGAATACGAAACAGTACTTTCCGAAGAACCGTGTAGTCTATATATCAATGGTCATTACATCGACCGATATTTACCACAAATTCGTGTACTTTTTCATCTAATATTTGAGAGAAAAAGATGTTTGCGTTTTCGTAGACATTTGTACTATAATTTTGTATTTTATATGCAATCCCTTAGAAATATAAACATAGCACAGCACCTAAAGGGCCCATACTGTCCATATTGAGAACCATCGCCTTAACCAACCTGCCACGGACTCGTCCGTGTGCTTTTTCATCGCGTTTCTAAGTACACCTTGTCTGTGTACACGGTCGTTCATGTTCAAAAGAGAACGAGAGAAAGAGAGAAGAAAATGGGTGAAAAAAAGCTAGGATTATCGGAGCTTCCAGCAACCATAGACCATCGCAAACGTCACCCTTTACTCTCGCTTATAACACCTTTTTACAACCATCACTAACCGAAGATCAGAAAGAAAGAACTTTTGAACTGTTCCACCTCCGGCTTCACCTTTTCTTCCTGTCCGGCAAAAGCGCCAGCTTCCTCTCATCCTGACTTTATACAGGATGTTTCGCGATCGTTGCGTTGATTTTTAACGAAGTTTCCTCCGAAGAGTTTGAAGTCTACTTTGGCGAAGATTAAACGAGATGTCACAGTCTCTGTCGCTTTCTTTTTTTCCTCCGTATTAAATATGCTGATCACGTAGCTTCGGGTTGAATATATCTATTAAAATAATTAAAATAAAACTAATTGATAATATTAGAACTTAACACCAATAGTATATTTTAAAGCTTAACATCATATCAAACTCTTAAAACCTTTTTAATTTGATACAAATTATTTCGTGGTTTATTTTGTTATTTATACTTTTGCGCGCTAAATTGCAGATCAATAAATAATTTTAAATGTAGGGTAAATTTTAGAGAAAATTACCGTTTAGATCAATTTCGGCCAAATGCATTCGACATTAAAGAATAATGCTGCAATTATGGAATATTCATAGAGTATACTCACAGTGATTCAATAACCCGGAGCTATACATAATTCTAAGCAATATATCGTCATCAATACACTAGTTCCCTTCGTGATGCTATGTTTTAATTATGCTGCATATGCAAGATATACGTGTACTATTTTAAGCTTCGCGTGTACACTCGACATGACGGATCACTGGCAGGATTTAGCATAAAACATAATTTATCTCGAGCATATGCATGTTACATATATGCTACAATGCACATTTGCGTAATTAGCATGAATTATTTCCCACATTATATTTAATGTTACATATATACTTGATATTAATTCGCACACTTGCAAGTAATCCGTCACTTTCACTCTGCATTTAAGCACCGGTTACTCGTCGTAAGAAATGCAACGTGAAATTGAAAAATCTTAGCAGTCAATCATGCGCATGTTTTGGAATAGATCATAGTTATACATGAGGGAATACCCATCCTGCACCCATCTTGGAAGGTCGAAATTGGAAGACTGTGAAAATGTATTTTAAAGAAGAAATTCTCTGTAAGAATAAATCTATTGAATCGCCTTACGCAATTTCTTATTTTTAATTAAATAAAAATGCCAATAAAGTCTAAACTAGACGATATGGTTAAACTTAAAAGAATTGTATATAAAAGTATATTTTAATCTCACGTTTCTTAATATATACCTTAATTCGCAAAAGAAATTTCTTGATGAATTTCAAGACAATTTTCTTTTTGGAGAAAAACAGCAAAATTTTTATTCTATTCTTGCTTCTGACTCCCTTTTTATGATGCGTATTCATTTCTTTTGCACATAACGTTTTTTACAAATTGTTCCTTCGTAAATCTTACCGCAGTTCCTTCTTATCTAACCGTTTGACCTCGTCGCGCAAAATACCCGTTGCGAGATAACGTCCGTTACGACATTTCGCATCCGTGCCCGCGCGCGTTTCTCGCCCGATAATGAAGAAAAGACGGAAGTGAAAACTTGACCCGGCTCGCCCTTATCTAACGTCCTTTTCTTTGTGCAACGCAACGTCATGTAGCCTAATAAGCTTTGCTTTTCGGCGTAATACGATTGTATGCTTGCTCGAGCGCCTGAGAAACCGACAAGTTTTTCTTTTGAGCTCTCGCTTTCGCGTCGTTCTGCGTCAAAAAAGTCTATATCTTTCTGCGAATCTCTTTACTTCCTCTGCTTCCCTTACTTCTTTTCATTGACTTTACTTTATCTTCTACTTTCATCCAATTCACCATATCTCGTGTCGTATCTCATTGCGAGCCAGCTTTTTTATCCTTTATGTTCACGCTTTTCTGAGTCTGTATTTTTTTCTTTTTCCTTGTATTTATGTTTTTCTCAAGTTTTACTTCCGTTTTTCCTCGTCACTTTCATTTTCCTTTGAAGTTCCGTTTTCTCTTTTCCCTTTTTCCCCTTTACATAGGTGGTTCAGAAGCTTCATTTTCTTCCCTTTATCACTTTTTTTCTACGCTTTTGTTTTTCTCTAAGCTAAATCTGTATTTTTTTCTCATTTGTTATCGATTCCCTTTACTTTCTTTCTCTTTCAATAATATTTCTTGTACTTTGCATCTTCTCGCTCTTATAATACGTATTTATTCTTCTTTAAATTCTTTGTTTTTGTTTCTTCCAACGATTCTTCTTGCTTCTTATCTATCTCTTTGTAAATTTTATTTTAAAACATCGCTTTATTCTTCACGCTCGAAGTTCCGGAAACGCGATGCGTTTTCGTTACGCAATTCTCGAATGGAAATCAGTTTTCTTTGTCTAAGAAGCTTATTTCATGCTTCTTCGCCTTTCTAATACGGTCTACGGCCATTTCTTCCACCTCACGCTACGACAACCCCGTTAAAAAGTCCTCGCTGACGAGTGGGATATCTTTTACTCGAATACATACTCGTTATACATGCGTCGATGAATACTCGTTTCTCCTCGTTCGATTTCCTTTTATCGCGCGAAGAAACCGATCGTGTCTCCTCGCCTCTCCCTCGAGCGACTTGCGAAGTTCTCGTTCTTCGACTTTACGCTTTCTTATCGTCCCGATCTTCGCAGGATGACTTTCCTGTCAGCAAGAACTCGTTACAAACGCGTCTTGCAGCCACGTCATCGTAACATAACATCTTCTTATTAGAAAACGTCACCGAAAAGTCAAGTTTCCTTGAAAGGCTTCTAAATTCACTCCTCAAGCTTTTTTCAACGGATCGCTTTTCATTGACGTTTTTCACTTTTTTTTTCATTACATAAGTGAAAGAATTATATAGTTTATTATAATATTAGATTTGTTGCTTACAAGCTTGCCTCGCTGATAACACATTGCAGATAGTTTATGAAAAAGCGATTTATATAAAAAAAATTACGATAACTCTTACCATAAATATTGTTACCATAAATATTTGGTATCACGTAGAATCTGTAAATATTATATACATTTGTAAGAAAGTGATTTTGATTATCTCATTTCATATATAAAACTTTATTTTTTGCAATTCTATATACAGCAAAGTTCTTTAGTACTATCTAAAGACTTCATGATATATCTACTGAGAATTAAGATTAAATATCTGACAGCCTACATTGCATGCAAATCTAAATGTGTTATTTTAACTGAAGCTCTTTTTACACATTTCTTGCGTTTTAAATCAGGTCATTTAACACGATTGAACGTATTAACTTTTAATTTAATACGATTAAATTACGTGTTAATTTAACACGCAACAAAACATGTAAAACGAGCTTCAGTCAAATGTGTCATTTTTATATAAACGTTTATGCGTGTAGAAATAACACACTTGGATTTACAGTGTACGTTATATGTAACTATATTTAGCGCATTTTTACGTGAGTTTATCTCGTATTCAGCGCTAGCAATTTTACATATATAACTCATATTTTAGAATGTGACTTATCGCGATGTCGCGTATCCGAAAAGCGTTTTCCAAGACTTGGACGTGTATCCCTATTTAGATAGGCAGATTTGTGGCGGGATGTCGCGCGAAATTCTTTTGCCCGAGTGTGCGCTTATACTAACCGCGCGCGGTCACGTCTACTTTTCACGCCGTCGCGCGGGTACGACAGAAATTTCAACTGAGTGTTTTATATGATAATGTACACGAGTAATATTTCATTTTTTAAGAAGCTTTGCCGTCCCTTATCTAACCGACCCAGTTGACCCTTTGCTCTTCGTGAAAGACCTAAGTCCTCCCTCCTTTTTAAGAGACATTCCTTGCATAAAGAAGCTTAATCATGTCGACCTAATCTGATATAAAACTGTTTTCTTCGTGGAGAGATGTAGGTGATATAATTTCAAACTAACTTTTAATTAATGTTCGCTGAATACATTTTACGGATTTTTTACTATAGTTTTATAACGTTTCCAATCTGTTTATTAATGCAATAACAATTATCAAATATTAACAATAGATAATTCAGATAGGTTAAAATAATAAATTAAGATTTATAAATCTTAAAAACCTACGTTAATTATTATTGATTATTATTTAATTCTGGCTAATATAGATACTTTTTTCATCAAACTTACGTAATACCGTTGAGAGTTACGGTCTCCAATAAACATTTGTTCAAGAGCACTAGAACTTCTTTCCGAATTCATTTAACTCTCTTCCGTGATATTTCCAATATATCTTTCTATCACGGACGGAATGCAATTATTTTGGTTTCGGAGGGAAATACGAAACGTGCAGAACCTGACGCGAGCTAAAAAATCAATAGTGACACGATACGGCTCGTAAAACTTTTTGAAGCAAACCAGGAATAAAGTTATATCCGTTGCAAAAAGACGATACGTCACGAAAGAAAGCCTCACGTTGGAAACGTAGTGCAGATCTCATTCACTTTGACGCGGCCGACGGCAACGCTCCTGATTAATGAGACGACGGAAATTCTAACGAAGCCGCAACACTTAAACATCGCGAGAGAACTTTAAGTTCTGTATGTCGCTGACACCTTTGGTGATTTATCGTATATCATTTATAGGATTATTTTGCAATAGTCAATTTTTTCTTTTCTGTTTCATCGTCTATTTTTTTCTCCATTATTTATACATGATGTATCGCAAATATAAATCTTTATTCTAGACTTATTTGTTTTTGACCAGCACGCGAATGTTGTTTCTTAAAGGCAGTGTTTTGTCCATAACAAATACAGAAAACTTACAACAAAATTGTTCATTAGATGTGACAAAATTAACGATAACATTTAAAATTTTTATATAAATAATATGTGGATAAAGAAAAGTGTAAATAGATGTTCCAAGTAATTATATTTTATATAAAAAAAAATGAAGTTTCTCTTTCTCTCTCTCTCTCTCTCTCTCTCTCTCTCTCTCTCTCTCTCTCTCTCTCTCTCTCTCTCTCTCTCTCTCTCTCTCTTTCTCTCTCTCTCTCTTTCAATCTCGTTTTTGCACAAATAGGTAACGCAAAAAGATTACGTTTATTACATTAAAATAGAAGTATTATTATAATAATAACTTTATAATTGAGGACTTCTATGCAAGAGGAATATAAGTCGATTTACGTCCCTATTGTTTTTTTAAATTGGATATATAGGCTCCGCTGGAAATCCGCACGAATATAAGAGGAGTGGATTAACTGAGAGCCAGACGCGATAAATAATGCGCAAAAATTCTTTAAATTTTAGAATAACGCCTAATAATTCTGTGTACTTATTATTTCCAACCTTAATTAGTAAACTACGCACCGACTAAATTGTCAGACTTGCAACATAGCTCTTGGAGTAAAATCCCCTCCCACTCTCCTAATTAAATCGTCTCGATTTAATTTGATGCTAGCATCTAAAGTTGGAAAGTATGTGTAATACACAGAATTATTAGGCGTTATTCTAAAATTTAAAGAACTTTCATGCATCAGTTACCGAGTCTGGCTCTCATTTAACCCAGTTCTCTCTTTTATATTCGTAGATTTCCAACGGAGCCTATATACTCAATTTAAGTCACGCTGGCTGAAAATACGCGTAACATTACAAATAATAATAGGTTATTTTGTGATAAAATTACACATTGCCTCAGTGGTCGAATTGGTACATCTCCCAATTTTTGTAGCTGTATTGCAAGTCTGACAATTTAGTCGGCGCGCTGTTTACTAAGGTTGGAAAATATGTGTAATATATACTGAATTATTAGGCGTTATTCTAAAATTTAAAAAACTTTCGCATTATTCATCGCGTCTGACTCTCAATTAGTCCGCTTCTCTTGTATTGTTTTTTTTTTTTGTTGCAAAAGGAATATAAGTAAACTTATTATTTTAGATTTGATGGGACAATGAAAAAAACATTTAAAAAGTTCGCTAAAAGTGTTTTCCAATTTTTGTAGCTTGACTCTCAATTTTCTTTGAACAGACATCAGCAAGATAGCCATCGTTGATAGCGACGATTATGACGGTCTGATTTGACTGATTTTTGTGACAATAAAGAAAAAATGAATTTTTATAGCACTTTTTTATTTTAGTAATTTGGCAGTTACTGTTAAAAAGTCATTTTTCTCATAATGGTGTTAATGGCTTACATCCCTTTTGGAAGGAAACCTTCAATTACCGCGTAATTAATTTTAACAAATTTTTCTTTTAAATTATCTGGTATATTTAATGTTAAATCAAATATTCGTTAATGCAAACTCCGTATAATTCAATCGAAAAGAGTCCGAACAAAAATGGATGAACTCGCTTGCGAAGCACCGGTTGTGATTCCTTTTAAATTGGTCTTAACGAGGCTTTAGTGTATATACTCAAAAGAAGTAATTTTCATTCATAGAAACTTTCAAATAAAATTTTTTTTTTAATTTACCAGTTTGAAAGAGTTATGAGACGCTCAATGGAACGTTGATTAGATAATATATTTTACCAATGTTTATGATACAGCATTTTAGTCAAAGGATGAAATAAATTTATAGGAAGCGTGGTAAATTGAATTGTTATGAAAATTACTATTGAAAATGTTAATAACATTTTGAAATATATCAGAGCTCACACACCAATTAGTATAAGTATTAAAAATTATACTTTTGTTCGTAAAAATCACATTTTCTATTTCAGAAAATAAATTATATTTTTCTCTGTATGATTAATCATAGCATATACATAAAATATTTTTATTATTTAAGTATAAATAATTAAATTACTTTCAGAGCATGTATAAAATTGCATTTTTTTTCTAAAGCGTTTTAAATATGTTGAGCTGCCAAAGGAATGCGATTCCATAGAGCAACAAAATAAAGTATCGTACAGTAGAGCGCGAATTCGCTTAGGCGAGTGGTGGTGTAGGTCAACGGTATCGTAGGTCGATAAACCACCGGGCGGGTGGCGATGTGGAACTGTTCCTGGAAGTGGTTGCGGCGCCGCATTGGTCGGCCCGATTATTTATGCAGGTAGCGTCGGCCCATTACTTCGCCTCTCATTTGTCAGTCACAGTCGTGTGCCGGAAGTTCGAATCTCGTTACTTGCTGCTTGACCTTCGATCGGCGAGCGCGTTGTCATCGTCGTCGTCGTCGTCGGCGGCCAACCAAAATTATCCTCTTAGGTAGTCTCGCATTTAATGCGCTAAATTCCATAAATGCACCAGAAAACCTATTTTGCATCAAACGCGTTATTTTAGCATTGTAATTATCAATAAGAGGAGTGTTAGTTTGAGATCTTAATTGAGATTTTCATATTTAAGAATTTTTTAGTCACTCTTGACATATCATTGTGATTCTGTCATATCATTGTGATAAAATCAACATGCTTATTATGCTTCTTAAGTATGACTGCTCTCAATTTATTAATCGCATTGAATGTCAATTAGCACAATGACTGTTTCTAATAACAGCGATATTCAAAGATAAATATTTTGTAGTAAAAAATCATGGATTATTGCGTAGTCGACCTGAGGATTATACCACGACGGATAACGTCTTCCGCAATATCCAAGTCCTTCAAATATCAATGCTAAGCTAGACAGGAAGGGATCTCGCTGCTTCAAAGATAATCGGATTTATTACATCTGCTACTCTGGAATAATGCATAGCGTATTCGATGATCTTTTGTATACAGGGCAAATATATCTATTTATTTTTGCTTTTTCTTCAGCCAAAAATATAGATGTCAATTGCAAAATGCATCCACGAGATGAAATGTATTTATTTGACGCGGCATTCCATTTCTGTTTTTAATTTAAAAAAAAACATGCTCATATAAAATGAAGAAAATAAGACTAAATTCTTAAAAAAAAGAAGCAAAAGTATATTGTTTTTATTGAACATAACGAATCAAACAATTAAGTTGTAATTGTTGGAGTCGGGAAAAATTATTGAAATTTTTAAAACAATAAAAGATTGGGTTATTTCAAAACGTTATTCATATAATAATATATGTGTGCAATAAATCACACATTCCGATTACAGTGAAAGAACAAAGTTCTAGCTGCGACAAATGATTGCGATGAGAAATTCACGCCGGGCGGGTGGGGGAGGGAAGGGAGCAGAGAAGGCTAAGTGACTGATGATGAATCGGCCAATTCATCCAATTTATCGTCGCATCCGCTCAGCGGTTTGATAGACATTTATATCGTTCAGCGAGTCCATTTTGGAATCCGCGAAACGGCGGAGTTGCAATCGGTCAATAGCTCTGGCATTGCTCATCTACGAAATTGCGACAGAAGGCCCGCTGTCGATTCAGTTGCAGTCGAATCAGTTTGACAATAGCCAACAAAGAAGCTGTCACATGTATTATACTGAGCGACGCGTATCGCCCGTAGCTACAAATGTACGTGTTTAGCCGGCGGACGTGTATACATGCAAGGACCCCATCCCGGTCGAAGGGCTCGGATGATCGATGTGACGTCAGATGAACGGATCGGCTAATACTAGCATGGACCACCGGACATGCAGCTTCGGCCGCCACCTGGGCCACTACCTATTGGATTGGCCGCGATTCGATTAACTACTCATTAGAACGGATAAGTGGCCTTAGCGGCATAAATGTTACATCGCTGTCTGATCTATTATGATTGCCTCGTTTTGGCGGAATTATCGTTGTAAACCGGTGACCTTATAAATAATGACTAACGCAAAATAGATGCAAGATAGAGACACCTGCCATATCGCATTACTTTTTTAACGAAAATAAGAAAATTAATATTATTAGTTAATTAATGCTATTAATTAACACCATTCATTTGTACCAAGTATTTTGTTAAAAATGAGAACACATCCGATTTAGCAACAATTTATCTACTAATGATTTTATTATTTCTTTTTTTTTATATTAATTTAAACGATATTATATATTTTTTTAATAAAATTGATACATACATCTATTTAAAGATACAACTTTGATAATTTATAATTTATAAATGAAAAGTTATGAGCTGCGCAAATAAAATCAAATAATAAGATTTGCCGACATTGCATTTAACAAAAATATTTAGAGTTTAGTCACGTTTAATTATTGCTAATGTGCATTAAATTCTACCACCAGAAATTCTATAGAGAGGAATTAATAGAATCCTCTGTGATAATTGCACCCCGTTAATTCGCTAATTGCGGTTTCTCCAGTTGCGCGAGAGCTGTCGTTATCATCGGCCCGGCGATGGCGACTTTGCAGCGCACAGCGTCGAATAATATTGGGACGAAATAGTAACGCGCAACTTTGTTCAGACAGTTCGTATTTGCTTGTTGCTAGAAATTTATCGCTCCCAAAGTGGCTTGATTTACTCTTGCCAATATTTCCGTGAAATCCGCCGTGATACCAGCGTTTGCGTTTCCGCGCATTTTTCACGCAGCTTCGAACAATCGCGACCTCCAGGTACGCTCAACAAATTGTACATCGCAAAAATATCTGTAGGATTTTTGCTTCAATTCTCACTCTGACGCTTTATGGAAGCGTCTTAAAATTTAACTATTAAGCTAAAAAGAATTATAATGTTTCTGTTCAGGATACAATGCGCTGCTATGCTTCTTTTATAATCCTTTAATCAATTTTCTATCCGTATATTTTAAGCAAGACAGGAACTGTTGAGACAGCCTATATACAGACGCACGTTTCGCAAAAGTAGTGACGTAGGGCATCGAGCCAGACGGCGCCGGGTCTCTCTTATTCAGAACGCATAAGTTATTCGTTTAGCCTGCAACGCCGCGCGGCACCATCGCAGCGGTCCGTTGTACGTGGTTGGCGTGTCACGAGAAGTGCACACGACCGCGCACACGTGCACGGCCTGCTAAAACGAACTTATACCTGTCTGGGAAAACTGCCTTGCAAACCAGTGACGTACGGAAGGGATGGCGAGAAAGACACTATTCGGGGTCGAAACGTCATTATAAGTTTTTAAGCCAAATAAAAAAAAATTGTCAAACTAAGACAGAACTCTGTATATACTTGCGAGCGTAAATATTTCCTCATATCTTATTTTGAAAGTTTCCGAATTGTTTATAAAGGGTTCTATAATGGGAGAATTAAAATATCAACAAGTTTAGATCAAACAAAAAATTTTACTTGTTATATAATATACCTATATAAATATTTCTTTCCTGTTTAAGTTTTATATACATTACTTCTGTTTAAGTTTGCAAAAATTGAAATATACCAGTATCCAAATCAAATAAAAAATTCGTCGAAGAATGACAGAAATCGATTTATCTATATACGTAATATATGTATCTTTCTTTAGATTTAAAAATATGTTAATTATTTATTATTGTAGGTAATTATTTTAATTAGTAGAATGTTTGCCATTAAAACTTCCGTATAAATTTTCAAATAAGAAAACGAAAAATTTGCTAAACTAAAAAAAACATCCAGTAAGCAAACATATCTCTCTTTCAAATTTATCTTGAACTTTTTAATTATTTATGAAATGTATCGGGTTTGGTGACAAATATTTTAAGTACATTTTTGTTTGCACCTGCCCGCCGAAATACTCGTACATGCGCCACGTATTTTCGCGAAGTGATCGCTATAAGAACGAGCGCCGTGGGAGACATTAGCATTCTTTTCGTAAATTCAAGCACCGACAGCTCGTACATACGTTGAAAGATGTATTATCGTGTTGCCGTGACTTCTCTCGTATCAGTTTTCCTCCGTAACAAATCGTCGTTTAAATCCTGACATGATTTCACATGTCAGAATTTTAAAAGTGAAATGTGCCATTTGTTGGCCATTATAAAACGCCACTTTCATGATATTACATCTATTACAATTTCACAGCCACATTATTTAATTTTAAATTTATGAGCTCTCAATTATGATAATCTCTGCACTTAGTTCGATTTTTCATTTTCAGGTATCTTCCGTTTCCTATTTTCGCAGAAAGTGTAAATGTTACTGGCGTTAATGGACTTTCAAATGTGTCCACAGATTCTCAATTATATTTTATTTTAATGTGATGAGATTTATACATTGTAAAATTTATGTTTATATACATGCAGTATAACATTTTAATGACTAATGTTGCTTTTATGTTGCAGGATCGATGGACATCGATTGACGCTATGAATAAAGAATTGAACAAAATAAATAGCAGTCATTTCAAACTATTCTGTATTGTGAGTAAATTTTATAATGTTTCTTTTGTTACAACACTTTATTGCAATGCGCTATTTGTAGGATTGTGATTACTTTTACAATTTCACTATCATGTTATTAATTCCAAAATATCAAACACATAAAAAAGTGACACGTTTTTCTAAAATTCTTTATATAAAAATTTATTAAATTTTTGTATGAAATAATTCACGCATCAAATAAGTAAGAGTACTTAATCTAAGCAACGTTAAGGAAACATAAATGCAAGTAAACTTTGACATTTTCCGTTATTGAGCGTTTATTCTTATGCCTAATAATAATTTTGTGAATTTTATACATTACAAGAATTATTATTACGTCTGAGATTCTGTCCAATCAAATTTTAATATTTATTTATTCTATATTAGACATATATTGATCGATATATACTTAATGGGTATAAAATTCTGTCGATTGACATACTTGATAATAGGCACGTTTGGAATAAAGCGATCTTTTTTCGGTTAAAATTAAAATAATATTAATTCTGCTTAAATTTATATAATTAGTGTAATTTTTATTATTTTAAAATATATATTGTAACATATTTTAAATTTTAAATTTTTTAATATTTAACTTTTATATCTCTTTTATACCTCAAATCAAGTCAAAGATATTTTGATAAAGGAAAAATTCACCTACTTAATTCTGAAATAAGATTTTATCTATAAAATTCCTCAAGCATAGTGCACTATTTGTCAAAACTTCCTTTTTTACTTATTGAGCTATTTATGCCTCAGTATTTTTATGAACACAAATTAGTTTTATATAGTTTTCCAGGTAAAATATCGTGTATACCAAACGTGCCTATTGAACACCCGGTATTTTCCACGCAGGAAAACTCGGTGAAACATTCATAAGCAAGTGAGGAAAAGTAGCGACGGTTAAGCTGCTACGACGGGACCACTTATATCCATAAGTGATAGCCATAAATGACTGAAGTAGTAATAGTTGACGTAATGTCCGACAAGCATGCGACAAGCGAGGGCGATAATAGCCCCTTTACGAGCGGACTTCGGATTATTTCTTAGCAGAAGTATACTCGTAAATGGCGCACGGTTATTTTGCTGTTATCCTCGTAGCTTCGATTATGCTCGCGGAATTCCGTTTAAGTGTATCGTTGTCGTGGGAAAGCGGTGGAAGAAAGCCACTTTCGCGAGGTTATTACACTATATCGTGGCGAATACGCCTATATCTCATTTTAACACATCTGAATAAAATGCGCATTTCTCAAAAAATACAATTTTATGTTCTAAAAAATAGGCAAGAATTATTTTATTTAAATAATGAAAATGAAAAATAGATATAATTTAAAAGAAAAATTATTATTAGAAGGAATAAATATAATATAATTTAATTAATATACATATATAATTTTATCTCTTTTCTAAAAAAGATTATAAATCAAATATAGAAATATAGAATGTTAAAGAAGATTAACTATTTCAATCAATATTATGCCTAGAATTCAGATATTACAAAAGTGATTTCTGTACAATACAATATGTTTTCAATAAATTAATATCTGTAAAATAGTTTCATAGAAAGAGTTTAACGACATTATTCCATCGTAATATGATACGTCGCAATAAGTCGCAAAGTACGAAAATAACAGATCGAATAAATGCTCGTCAAGTGAATTAATAAAATTGCAGATCAGCTTTGGTGAATGTAGGACATTAATTTGCGGTGCATCAAGCGATATTAATTAGAGTGATTAATTTTGCAAGAATGGCCTAATTAGAGACACGTTGCATTTTTTGAATACCGCACGGTCTCATTTTCGTGTGAGCGCGAGCGTCATATTCGCATATCAATATTAATAAATGATAAATGGCAGATATTTCCCCGGCGATCCGAAATCTCGCGTAATTATTTGCGATTTATTACACAGGCTGTAAATCGTGACCGCGATTTGTTAATCGCATTTGACGTCCGTAAAAATAGAATGTGTCGCGAGGGAGCGAGTAATGCATCTGTTTAGGGGTCGCTACGCTAATTTTCACGTCGTAAATTTGAAATACGAAATATATAGGGGATTTCATATAAAATTGGGCGAATATCCCGTAAAATTTTGTATATCACATAGAACGACCGTATAACTTTTCTTTAAAAAAGAATGAAAAATGACAGAATGGAAAATAATTAAAGACTTTATTTTTAAATAATAAAGAGTTATTATAAATTAGTAAAAATTAAAAACAATACTTTTTATTAACATACGTTCTTCTATAATATGTAAGTTTAAAAACATGAATCGTTTGTCATGTCGATCTAATTGTTTTATGCCATGATGGATTACATTTAATTGTACACACTATATACTTAGTATTAATTCTGTTTTTCAATTAAATGTTCTACTTTTCCATTAGATCAAAGTTAGTTTATAAATTAAAGTTTTTTCAATTATACGCTAGTCTGTTGACTTAAGCTTATTATTTTCTTCGCAGCTTGTTTAAATAAACTTTTAACACGAGGAAGCTATCTCGGGTTACTCAGCGGATATTATAGAAACTAAACGTTTACATTTAATTTTCAAAGATAACCCCGGCTGCTTCGGATAAAAGTGAATATACACGTGACTCGATTAAACTTTCGCAAGTTTTAATCCTCAGCTTAGGAAGAAGCCGGGGCACACGATGTATATTGCTTATTCTAAGAACCGCATTGCGTTACGTAATTACGAAGCACTATATAAGAGCAATATATTTAATATATTGCATTTATATTAAAATACAAGCAAACACATTTAGTCCTATAAATATTCAAAGAAATAATATGTATTAACACCTCGGTATTTGTTACATTTTAGTACATTATTGCTTTTGGTGGGTCTCTTGTAAAATTGTAAAATTTGTATTTAAAAAAATACAAATTGCACATATAAAGATGACTCACAGCGATATCTCTATGTTAAACCGTGATTGCATTGTGCTAACATGACGTTGCTTTCATGCATTCGTCAATTAAACGCATATATCTTGTAGAGCATCCAGGAATTGGAGTACAATATAGATGCAAATAATTCCACGTGACATAATAAATTTACGAGACACACAATATAATGGGATCTTGAATTCTCTTCATATCGAAACGTAGATAAAGCTCAGACTAAGTAAACCTCGAGTGAACAAACAAAAGATCTCGATTGCCGTGATAAATCGTGGGTCAGAGTGCTATGATAACATTATTTATCGCTCAGATTACGTAATGCCTGCTCTCGTAAATTACACGCCAAGATTTCGAACGTGCCCGTCTCGGCTACTCTTGACCCGCCTTTCGCTTTTCTCACGTTGCCCTTCCTCCTACTCGAACCCGTTTTTCACTGGGCCCTTTCTCTCTTTCTTTTACCTTCTTTCTCTCGCCATTCAACAAATTGCTGGCGCGCCTCTCGGGATTTATCGTTTTTCCACTAGATGCTGCTTTATTTATTCCACATTCTCCGCGTATCAGAAGGGGATGCGCGCAGGTGTACTGAAATATCTCTGGATATATACTGCGAGGGGGAAAAAAAGAGAGACACGGAGGTGCGCCGAAAGAAAAATACGATGATACGAAGCGCTGAGAGAAATGACAGAGTCAAAGAATAGCGATGAAAGAGACGGGATAAGGAGGAGGCAAAAGTGGTAGCGCGTGCAGGGGTGGGCTGTCACAGCCCTTCGAGATGCAGATTTCGCCGAGAAGATCGCGGTATTTGTAGGCGACAGCCACTAAAACGCCTCTCATCCCCTTCGACCGTTTCGTGCCATTCTCCGTTTTTGCGAGGGCGATGCATCGCGCTCGAAATTTACGCCCAAAATCCGCCATCCGCTCGCTGATGTCACCGGCGAAAATCTCATAGCGAAAATATCAAATACTCGTATATATATCTCGTATTCTTCTCTTTAAATTCTTTAAAAAGCTTTATGCGCTGCTGTATTTCTAGACGTTCGCGCAAAATCGATGGCTATATATATTGAACAGTTCACACAACGCTTTATCCGCACCTCGAGCATTTTTATACGATTTAGGACGCCGTTAAAAAAGCAAATAGAGAGATAGGTCATGTCTCTCACGTTGAGTTCTTTGAAATCATATCACTTTAACTCCAACGCAAGAATCTCTGTCTTTCAAAGTTGCATCGAAAAGTTAAAATATTTCAAGTTATAACAAAGCGACGCGCGCGCGCGTGCGAAAGCTTTTTCAAAGATGAATCAACGTATGCAACAACAGGATAAATGCAAGTAAATACAATAGAGAATTATTAGATCTTGTCTTCTATTCTGTATAAATAGGAAACTTTTATTATTGTAAGAGAGAATATGAAAATATTGTATCACGATTATAGACACATGAATGTAGATATTACGTTAATTACGTAGATCGTACTGGACGATAAATATTTTGATACGCTTAATTTTGCGATAAAGAAAAATAATAAAGAACGGACAGGTATCTCGTTTGATATTTATCAAAATAAATGTATACGCATATTTTCATCGTATATATCATAATGAATAAAAATGAAGGTTTTTGCACGCCGTGCGCTCGTTATATCCTAACCGGAGGATACATTGATTAATATTTCTTGCAGTGCAGAGCGATAATTAGCATTGTTCTGGCTACCATATTCTGAAAGTTATATACAAAGCACGTCAAAGCAAAATTATACATTAATTTCGGCGCAGTAATTGGCGGTTATACACAGATATTCACAACGTGGTTACATTGGCTTTCACGTTTTTCATTCAGCGTCGACGGTCCATTATAATGTAGAATAAAAAAGATATAACATAGATAAAATAATCTTTTTTTCAAAATGTTTACTAAATACGCAATCTTGAATTAAAAACCAAAGTCGCGAATAAATAAAATTTGTATATTTAAAAAAATAGTACAGTAAAAAATTTTAAAGTAAAAAATAAATAATAAACAAAACAAGAATCTTGTATACATTTTGACATTGCAGTATAATATTATATAAAAAGTGCATAATAAAATACATAATAATAATATTATATACTTATAAAATATTACATATGTATAAATTCTATTAAAAAATTAGCATATACATTATGTATATCTATAAATGCATATTTATTAGCTTTAATAGTTTCCTTTGAATAAATTTAAAAAATTTTTTTTTAATTTTTTAACAATTTATCCAAATAATTTTTTAACTTCTTAATTATATGTAAATATATCATTTCATAAATATTTCACTGAAAATTTAATTGTTGTTATTATTTCTGTTAGCCATTTAAAAACCATCAAAGGATTTTTTTATTCTTTGTTTTATTCCGTATAAAAATGTTAAAGAAATTAAAGATATGAGAGACACAATTGATCTTTCTGCGTTTTTCGCCGATTTCTCAAGTATGCATGTCTATTAAGTTATAACATCAGTCGATCGTTTGGCATAAGCTCGCGTCGTCGGTTTGCGGATGAGACTTAACATTGATTAATGCTGCGTCGGAGCGGCGCTGCTTTAATCCGCTTTGCTAAATTATCGCCATTAACAAATTGCTTAGCCCGAGCAACTCTCCGGCACGGTGCCTGACAAGAGCGAGAGTGTACGAAGTCGAGATCCCTGCAAGCAGACGGGAGACGTCCCTGCAGGATGTTGCAGGGATGCGCCTGCGGCAGGATAGGTATTTACGGACGGAAGACGTGCGAACTGGTCCAGGACTCGGCTTTGCCAGCGACTTGGCAGAATCTGAGACGAGATCAAACAGTAGGTGGGATTACGAGGCTTCTTCATTTATCGAAGTCACTGCGATACTCGTTACGCACGGTATATTGCGGCGTGAAGTTTGCATTGAATCAAAATAAAATTTTGCGTTTAGTTTTTTTTTTTTTTGCTTAGTGAAGCTCAAGATTTTCGTCGTGTTGAATTGTACAGTGATCTTTTAGTAATCAGTGCTATGATAATATAATAGAGATGTGTGAGAGGAAAGAATAGTAGAACAAAGCGAGCAGAATGCAGCAGCGTCATTATTTTTCCTGTGATTCGAAGCGACCGTCAGAACTCTTGTTACTGTCAGATCGCATTGGTTAAAAAAAATGCGCAAATTAATCTGTGCTTTCTCATTTTATATCGCATTTCGCGTACCATTTAATCAACCGTATCGCATTTGGCTTCATTTACAGAAACAGTAATACAGACTGATGAGTATTAATTTTCCAATAATGACTTTCGAAATTCCCACTTTATTCGAGCAATTCTCGCGATTAAACGCCAGAAATATTAATTTTGAGTTCAACACGATCACGTCCTCCAGCGACGTGTGTAAATTCGCGACTTAAAATCGCATGATCGATTAGTTGTTGCCTGCACAATTTTCACCTGTAAAAAATGGAATGCTTTAAAACTTAAAAGCTACGTTACGTGGATAGTACGAGTGTATCAATGATAAAAATTTACCTTTGTAATATTATAATATATAACGTATTCACGGCAAAGCACATAATGTTAAACAGGTGACTTGTATTATAGAGCGGAGACAATCGTCGTGTGACGCAGGCGTGAAACCTCGGCATGCGTGCGTGCGTGCGTGTCTATACTCGCGTGCACTAAACGCAGCTTACACGGAACACAATGTCAGGAATGTACGATACGCACACACATCTACACAATCATACACATGGCACATACATGGTGTTTCATTAAGCGATACAGATCGAATTTGCAAACCGAGAAGTTAACGTTACGGGAATACCTCAACCTTAACATTGTAAAGATTCAATAAATAAATAAATATCGAAGGTTTCAATGAGAGCTTCAGTCTGGAACGCGCCGAAAGTTTAATAATTTTACTTTAATAAAATTTTAACTTCCAGCTTAAATTGCTAGAAACTCAAAACTGATTGTTGTCCTGAGTTCTCGAATAAAATCGCAAGCTCTCAATTTAATTTTTCCACTATTTTTTTTTTCTTTCAATTCCTCATAGTCTTCCAGACATTGGCATTCTTCTTCTCGTTTGTGCCGTTCTATGATTCGCTTATTGTCCTTCCTAATGGCGCTTTCATCCTCTGAGCCCCTCGAACGAGCACAATCGTTTAATCGAGCACGCGAATAGATTCTTCAAATCGAGCATATATGAAAGATCATTCGTGCCAGGTATACGTGCCGCGTATGGGCGCGCGTGCGGACGACAGATTCGATTTCCGTCTTATCTGCGCAAAAGAAACGCATATTCCACATAGATTTTTCTCATCGTTCCCGTTTTCTTACGAGTATGGCCGTCGAGAAATTGCGCTACATTTTTCAAGATCGAGATTCGAGTCCGTGAGATCGATTTTGACACCGCGATGAATGTAGCGAGTTAATTGATATTGTTTACGTTCCACCAGCAATTGTCTAAAATCTAGATCGTAGACTCGAGTCGTGAGTGACGGGAATTGTCGCGCGTGCTATACGTTTCGGGAAGCATTCGCCAAGTGGACGAGTGTTTAAGCGTTATCCGATCACGCGGCTCGAGTTACTTCACCCATGAAAGCCAGCCAGACTCTCGACGAAGGGATGAGGGACAAGTGGCGGTCGAGGGAGAATCGGACAGAAGCGATAGCGAACGAGCGAAAAAGAGAACCGGAAGTTGCACGCGCGCGCGCGCGCGCTCGCACCGGACGAAACTTCGCGAGAAACAAAGTTATCGCGAGCGAGACTTATCTGATATGAACAAATGGAAAAAGCCGAAGGGGTCCCCATGGAAAACTTTGCGCGTGCAATTGTGTTTGTGTGCCGCGAAAAAAGCGATGGAATATCGCGAAGAAACTGTTTGTACATGACTCGGTTGCCAATAGAAACGCCCGTTCGTCCGCTGGGAATAAAAAAAAAGAACAGGTAAAAAAGATTTGCGGAAGGATTCTTTTATAAAAGCAAAAGATAAAGGGCGACAATAAATGTAACGTACATCTATAATAATCTTGGAAATTACCTTTTTTTTTCTTTTTTTTTCTTTTTTTCAGTTTTATTGGACGTTATCTTTTTTTTATACTAGACATCGCAGGTGCGCGCAACGCGGGCGCTATTTAACTTTAATATTTCACTGTTATTATTACACTATTAACCACACAACTGACAAAACATGCCATGACAGCCGCTCATGAAGTATAAGCGCAACAAGAGAACCAATTGGCATCGCGGAAAAGCGACAACAATATTTCGATAGATTCGAGTATCGATACGTGCCCTTTTTAGAAGAGGATTTTATGTAAAATTTTGGATATTTGCACATTGTGTCTGAATATTTCGCGTTTGAATGTATTTCCAAGTGCCAAGTGCAATTATCGTTTTCTCGTTGACCGGGTTTAAATAGTAACGTAAATTTCAATTATTTTTAATAAAAAAGTCAGTTTTAAATCTATATTATCATCAAACAATCCAAATTCATGATAAAAGAATAAGTGGCAGATAAATATAATATTCCCAGTATATATATATAATTCACCTTCGTTCTTCTCCTATAACATGAGAAAAATCTGATTATATAAGAATTTACTTGTGAAAATGACTGTTCGAGGGACCGTCAAGAATATTTGCGTAATCCTTGGCGGCTGATTGAACCAAAAGCCCCAGAACAGAATTTCAGGCGCTCTAAGTGCCTTCTTGATTTACACAATCACTTGGCTCCGCCCGTCGCTGTGTGCCTCTACCGGCAATCTTCCCTTCCGCCCTATCTTGACCCATAATCCATTCCCTCGAGTGCTGGCCACCTCAAACTTCCCTCAGGATCGCTGTTCGTTTGCCCATGCACTTTAGGCATGCCTGTCCCTTTTGCTCGCTCCTGCCCGGCTAGAAGCAAGCCAAGCGCTTCTTCGTGCCGTTAAAACCTTATAGCGCGAAGTTGCACGAACACGTCCACCGGTTTATCTGCAAT
This sequence comes from Temnothorax longispinosus, assembly GCF_030848805.1. Lineage (NCBI taxonomy): Eukaryota > Metazoa > Arthropoda > Insecta > Hymenoptera > Formicidae > Temnothorax > Temnothorax longispinosus. Next base: position 8,421,197 of record NC_092358.1, on the reverse strand, counting down.
TATGCGTTTGCAGACTCCACGTGCTCTCTCATTCTATCCTGAACCGATTCGACAAAACTTGTGGATGAATATGAAGTTTTTAAATCAGTTATCTCTCATTATATAAAAAAAAAACATTTATTTTCTCAGAGAAAAATTGGTAAGAAACTGTAGGATGTGGGGTTGTATTTTTACGTAAAAACAAACAACATATGTTTCTTTGCATTTTATTATATTTTTATTATAAAAACGATTTTATCGAAAAATATGAAACGTGAAACATCTGTGAAATGATATACGTGATCCATATTCTATTTCGATGAAAAAGAATTAAATTATCCGAATTGAAAAATATTTTGATTGCAGCGTCGACTTATTTACAACGATATAGCTATTATTCAGTTAGTTAATAAATGTAATAATCGTATTGTTGTCTCATGTCATAAGCACTTTACTTTCTCGCTCATATGAGCAGCTTCGCCGAAAGGAAGAAACATCAAAATTTTTACGCGTACACAGTTCATTCTCAAATCTTTCTAATTGTAAGCATAATATTGTCTTCAAAGATTCTTATGTTTATCACGAAATTTTCTTTCATCGAAATTATCCAAAAAGATACCGATAACAGACAATATAAAACGTTGAAAATTATTGTATTAGATACTTCAGTAAAAGAATTCATATGGGAAGAGAGAATTTTACATGTAAACAATATGTAATAATTACAATGTAGCAATCATTACCTCTAATACAAACTTAAAAATTAAGCTTTACTGTGAAATATAAGACTCTTAGGCCCGATTGCAACGTCGCATAATATTTAAAATTTACTTAACTCACTCTTTGTCTCTTTCTAACTGTTCCCTTAGAAAAAGACGAAGAGTGAGTTAAACTAAGGTTAAACGTTATGCGACGTTGGTGCGACCGGGCCTTAATCTCTTAAAAAGTTTAATATTTCTTTTTAAATGCTTTTAACAAAATTATATGGATATTCCATTATATCACAAAATGTTAATTACAGAATATAAAGTATTCAATATCGACTTTAATTATACATATATCCAATTAAGAAACTATAAATAATTTAAATGTATATATATTAGTAATTACATATGTGCGTTAAATTCATTGCAATTTTACAATTACTAATATTATTATAGAGATATTTATATAGTATCATTTAATTAGCGTGCAATCAAATTCATCGAGATAATTAAAACGTGCCATACTTCTAGAAAAAATCTTAACAGATCCCTCAAATATAGATTATTTTAACTTTCCTCGGGGTATAATTATTTTAACATACTTCTGTTACCACAAAAAATTCCATTGTAATAAATTTAATTGGGCTACTAACAATGAAATACTTCCTTGCGATTCTACATTGTTAAATACAATAACAACGTGCCGTTTATAAAGCGTAACGGCGAATTCCCGAATCTCGGCGTATTCATAATTTCAAGCTTTTCTCCGACCCGTGGAGTCGCTGTTTTAAACTCGAGTACTTCCCCTCGCGCGCAACTTCACTCTCCTCACTCCGTATCCGTTAAGCGGCGAAGTTAAGCCCTCGAACAGCCCTTTTAAATCCTATGACTTGTGACAACTTGTAAGATGAAGTCGAGAAAAAAAAATGAGAAAAGGAATGACGACAACGCTACGAAAGAAGCGAAACCTGCCAACACCGAACTTATTAAGCGAGCGTTGTCGGCAAGCGTTGAATTCCCGCTGTCACTTTTTAATGATGTCGTTAGAAATCAGTCGTTAATTATGCAGTTACACGAACAGGGAGATGGAAAATTCACGAAACGCAAAATTCCTTTGCTTCTAGCGAATGTTTGACAGTTGCAAAATTAATATTGCTGTTTCATCTCGACGATTACGTAAATTTAATTTGCAGTTTTTTATTTTGTACAGATATTTGTTACCTCGCAGGACATTTAATACGTTTCAAACAACATTTCTCCTCGGTTTTTGAAATAATAAGATAAATGTATTAATTATCAGCACGAGTGAAAACTTCTAAAGATGAAAATATGTAATACTATAATATATTTGAATACAATATCCGTAATTACAATCGCATTAATATCGATATTCATTAGTGCGGTTATTGCGGAAATATCAGATCCATATTACGAGTTAATATATAGAATCTATTTTAGATTAAATTTTAATATTCCGGTATGTGATAATTGAAGGAACGTATAAATACTGGTTTATATCACATTTAGTAAGATAAAGCACATTTATAGTACTTTATCGACTTTAACGCTTAATTAGCCAACACGGTAGTACGATCTAGTGCAGGCCATTCATTCATAGATTAGCCTTATTAAACCCTATTGCACTTCTAAATTAATATACGTCCTTATGTTACAATAGGAAATAATTCATAATTTGTACAATTTTGTATATTCACAAAAATTATTCTTTAAATGTAATGCATGAGAAATACAAAAATTTAATAGGTATATAAAAAAAATTTTTAAAGAAAACTGTTATGTAAAAGAATTTTCTAGTAAAATCGTACATGATAAAGTATAAATAAATGATCTTGATGTATTTGGAAAAAATTTTTTAAGTCGAAGATAAATTTGAAAGAAACGAGATATATAAATATGTAATCTATATCTTAGATTTAAAGGAACGATTTTAAAAGGAAAAAAGTCGAACTAATCGTTTACAAGTAGCCAGAAGAGACGTGTTCGAAGACTGAATCGCGATGAAACGGCGCCGAAAACGCTTTTTTCGATGAGCTGTCGAGGAAGATAAGCCGAATGACGCGTAAGTGCCGGAAAGAGGTGTGTCGAGACTCGAGAGTCGCTCGTTGAATGGTACGAGAGAACGACACCCCGAGGGTGAACGAAGAAAAGAGGGTGTCGGAGACATCTTCTAACGAGTACGCGTCTCAAGGACGAGGATACGAATCCGGCCAGAGATTAAAATCGAGAAAAAAGAGGACCGCGAGAAAACGGGGTCGGGGGCATCTCGGGGGAGGGCACGAAGAACTGACGCGTCTTAAAATTTTAATTTCGAGGGATTACATGGCGATATCTATTCTCCCGTGCTCCTCGTACCGTAGAGGTAAGATTCGTTATCCTGTCGCGCGCATGAAAGGATTCTCGGTCCGACCTACTTTTCCTCGACATCCCGTGGATCGAAATGTACTGTAGCGCAAATGGGAAAGTGTGGAGCTGGTTTTTTTTTTTTTTTTCCGGAATCTATTATCTTTGCTATTTTTCGAGATACTATGGTAACAATACAAACAATCCGATTGTAACTGTAGTGTTTTTCGAAGTATATATGCGTCAACAGAACTGAATTCTCTCTTTTTGTTACGTTTGATAATACCAAAGATGATGGTTTTGTATTTCTCTCGTATTTTTCTCTATTCATAGAGAGAAAACCTCTATTTTTCCGAATAAAAAAGAAATAATTTCATAAAAAATAATTTAATACAATGTAAAACCTAGTTGCACCGAATAAGATATGATTTCTTGCAATAAATATACAATGCAATACTTTTTCTTTTACAAAAAAGATTTTGACAAAACGAATAAAACGAATCTTAACAAAAGGATTAAATGCTTCTCCTTTTTCTTTTATCGTACATTTCTCTTAAATGTTCAACTTCTGAAACATTCTGTACACAACTCTAAAGAATTATTCTTCTTGGATTCTGCGCTTTTAGCTCCCGCTTTTTCAGCGTGCGCCAAAAAATGAGCAAAGGGCGATCGTTAATTAGACGCACACTTTTTGTTTCGCCGAAAGATAAAAGGTCGCGGGCTTAAAAAGAAAGAGAAAACAAATGATACTCTTACAGAAAGGTGTCGACCTCTTCCTTTTTTGCCCGTGCCTCGCTAACGGCCACCAGACGGTAATTAACCGCTGTAATAGGATTAAAAAGCTGCATAATAGCACTGGACGACTTCCGGTATCGCCCGTGGGATCGCGAAGCAATGGGTTTTAAAGACGGGGAAATTTCGTGCAACGGCCGAACCGCTTTGCTATTCGGGATATCAAGCGTTGAATACGGATTACGTGGATATACAGGGCTGAATAGGATTCTCGTGCGAAATATATATTCGCGGTATCTGCAGAATATTTATCATCATTACAGTATAATATCCGTATCGAAACCGAAACAAAAGCATTAACAAGATGCACAGAAACATAAATTACGTAAATTCGTGAACACATTGCTGATGGTCAAAATATATTTATTATATCATATTTTATATATTCTTACGACATGTTATTATAGAAGAAAATTATATAGCAACAAGAATTGCATTGCAATATCACATTCTTGCGACACGTCACATCATGAGAGAAAAAGTGATTCCTTATTTTTATCAATAATTTCTGTAATAATTGATAATTTCTGTCATTTTTTCTGTAGCTCTCATTTATTTCTGTAATTTTATACTTAATCAATATTAATGAATTTATAACCATACTGGAGAATTGTATACATATATACAATTGCAGATATTATTGTTTATTATTTTGTTATTATATTTAAAAATGTACATATGTAATTTTTATATATGTGTAATATTTAATTAGTTACTAATTTTTTTTTATTACACGCACAAAAGCGATAATGCGTAGACAATTAGAAAAAGAAACATTTCTATTACCACGAGAACAGCACGATTAATTCGTCGAATTTACCCGTGAATGTGGCGAAAGCTATTTTACGAAACGTAATTTATTTCGCTGGATATGCCGCGCGTGTCTCGCCTGTGGCATAATTGCATTCTGAAACATCACAACGCCACACGAGTGAAAGTAATACAATAACGTGCATTAGTTCTAGATATGCGCAATTTTGTCTCGCTGCTTTCCGCTACCGTAAAAGGTCAGCGTTTTGCTTCGCAAAATTATTTACTATAATTCGCGAAACAAAGCACCGTAAACGTGAAGTCATAATACTTATCCATATGATGTTACCTTTAATTTGTAATATCAACACGATACTTTATACGATTTTCTCGTGACATAGGATTGATGCACTGATCGAAATTAATTTATGGAAAATTATGAACGGTATTCTACGCATTATATAAATAAAGAAATACGTAATTCACAAAAATAAAAATGCAAATTGTGCAACAGCCATCCAATACACTGTCTTCGCGTCCGCCTGCATAGGAAAGAGCAGCTTTACACTAGCAAAAAGTAACGCAAAGCTGTTTAAACCTTCAAGAGCACACTTTGTCTCCTATTCGTATTTGAAGTCCATTGTTTTGCCACTCGCGACCCCACATATTGTCTTCGGAAAATCCTCCTCGAATGAAAGAAGCGTCCCCCTCGTCACTTCCCTCTACGGTGCACGGCAATGCACCTCCGGACTCTCCGGAGATTTGCGATAAGCGCATCAAGTCTTCTCTCGGGGTGCATTCCTGAAGGACGTTCGAAAAGCAGAGCCAACGTGCGAAACGGAATTAACATAGGAGCCGCTTATTTTACAAATGGTCTTTGGAAAATTCAAACATTACAAATTTCAATAAGATTGGAATCACATTATCTCTATAATAACAATCGAAATGAGTCAGTTAATGTATCGTAAAATATTAGTATAAAACGTGACGTATGGTTAAAAAATATTTAAAGAAAAAAATTGCATAAAGATATTTCTTGGCGCCATCTTATTATTTCAAATTTTTAGAACAATTTTATGATAATGATGTAGATTAATTAATCGTTAAAGTATTCATAACATTATCTTTTAAGTTCTTTTATCTTTTTAGTATATGAGGTATTCAATAATATTGCCTTCGCGATTTTCGACATTTTTGGATTTTAAATGCAACGTTATATTAATTAAGCTTATAGTCGAATTTCAAATCTGTGAACTGCAAAATCTACAGATGTTGCTTCATATAGTGGTGATTGGAAGACACGATCGAAAACCCTAAATATTTCTGCGAGTTGCAAGCATACAGAGCTATAACGCATCTCCAGCTGGGTGTCAGCATCCCAGGAACAATAACTACAATTTGTTGAGAAAGAGCCGCAGCTCACGAACTCTCACCAGAGACTCGCGCTCCGTTTCCAGTCTTTCTCCATAGTTTGTTAAACCCCAACTGTCCCTTCCCTTTCTCTCCCTTTTCGGCTTTCATCCAACGGACTTTAACAGGCTCGCTCGCTTAAAGAGCAGGCAAAGCTTAATCTCGAGCTTACGAGAGACAGTAGTCGGCGATTTCCTCTACCCAACTGCTGAAAAAAATCAAATCTATTTTTTTCTATTATATATCAAAGTTAGGTATATATCTTATTATATTGTAATTGTTTGATGATATAATTAATTATAAATTTTCTCGGTTTACAGAGATATTTTAGTTGTTTAATATAGAAACACAGAAAGGTACATTATTTGTGATCACTTTATACATTGTTTACTCTATATTACTGTACTGATATTATGCACTGTTACATTAAGTACTTTACCTGAAAGCAGGATTTTTGAATTCTTATCTATACGTTTCAATTTTGCACCACTGTCCGGCAAACCGACGACGCTTTACTCAAAATCTACACAGAATTTAAAAAGAACATTTTTATTCTTACTGTGCCTTTTGAAAAAAAAAGAAAGTAAAATCGAGAGATCTGCTGAAAGCGTTCAAAGAAAGAGGAGCGTCGACTGTGAGCTTTCACGCACGAATGATCGAGGGCTTTTACCGAAAGTCGGCCGAATGTCCCTTTTTCCAGCTGGCTGCTGCAAGCTCTCCTCGCAGGAAAGCTGCGCGAATTTGACGCAAACATGCTCGCGTGCAATGCTGTGTGTGATTCACTGTTTAAAGTGTTTCTGTCTGGCAGTATGTAATTGTAACAAACGAAATTTTTCGAGAACTTGACGATTTAAATAAGTCCGATGAAGCGATAATTGACAACCAAACTTTATTCCTCATTTAATATTACTTGCATTTTATCTTTACAGAATTTTATACTTACAAAGAGAGATATCTAACATTAAATACTAAAATGTTTAATTCTTTAATTTTTAATAAGCTCAATAATTAAAATAAATATATAATTTAGGTAAAAAGGATCGGTTTTTTTATTCTAATATAATTACAGAAACTATTTCCTTGCAGATTTAATATATTGAATTACATCAGATAAAATGGAGCAATGTAGACTCTAAAGCTTATTCTGTAATTTTCGGAGTATAAAAGCTGGAAGGACATAAAGGATTAAAGTTTCGAAGGATTATTTTGAAGTTCGCGACATTCGTATGTATATCACGAGTAATTTACATGTAAGCTTGAAAGCTCGGGAATCGTAAGACAATTGTTCCGATGGAGAACATTAGGCGAAATTTTAACTTGTCGCTAGGTAATACTTGCTGAACACACGCGAAATAATCACGGTTGCAGTATTTACGAGCGCAATCGTGAAACAATGTCGCTTAATTTTCGATAGCACTCGATTGACGCAAGTTCATCTCCTGTAAGTGGATTTGTGTTACATTACTTGAATTGCAGATTGTTGAGCATCGCAAAAGCTTAATCCTTAAATGCACACACATCACACATACATCCGCACGCGCACACGCATATTTGTACATATACGTATACCTATACAGGAAACTTTATGTACAAGATAACGTAAAACCGCAACATTTAAATTCCAGGAAAAGTGATAGGAAAATAAAAAAGTACTTCTTTCATTATCACGTTTATTGATATCTCGCTTACAGATAATTCAATTGCCGAGTTTAATCCAATATTAAAAAATATTGTATATATACATCACCGAGGAGCTTAAAGTCGCACGTATAAAATTTCTATCGAGAAAAGATCGACTTTGAACATTCAGGAAATTCTTCAAAAGGGCATTCCGTATAGGTGAGCTAGAAGTAGGAAGGACATTCAATACATGCGGCACATGATAATATTCGTAGACAAAGAGCGTAATCGTAGACTCTGACGGGCGCAGCCGAATTCCCGGTTAGCGAGGGTAGTTCCAAGTTCCGAGACATAACGAGGCCGCGACAAAGTGAAGAACTTCCTCTCCTTTACCATCGGATCGGACTTCGACGGATCCTTTGAACTTTATGCCGTCTCCGTTTGCAAGCGGTTTACGTGCGCCAGCAAGGAAATCTTCTTGCAAAGTCGCGTCGCCCGGCGCGCCTTCATACACTCATTAGAAGGAGTCCGCTATATTGGAAGGGATACGCGTTGCTTTGACGGAACTTGGTAGACTTCACCGTGACCAAATACGAATTCAACTAAACGCAAATCTACCGACGAAGTCGCAATATAATTAATAAAGATAGTCGTGCGACTTGACGTTCTCTAGAAACTCAAAATTTCTTAGAAATCTCTACTGAACATTGTAAAGATTCTAAAGTAATAAAATAACGCAATTTATAGCAATAATATACGTTTTGTACTTTATAATTAATTGTGTAATGAATATTTGATTTTAACTTATTACGTTTTCGTTGGAAAAAAATAATAGCACGGAAGAAATAATAAAAGCGGATGAAATCCAGAATAAATGTACTTTTTTATCAATTTGTTGACGATATTTTTTCTAGAGCTCAAAATTGTAGACAAAGTTCTTTCGAAGCGATCTAGAAAGGTTTGATTGACCTAGACAAATTCGACTACGAGGCGAAGAGAGAGCGCGTAAGAGAGTCAATTTCAAGAGAACGTCGCCAAGGTTCTATCGCAAATGTTTGATATGCGAAGGTCTTGCGAGTAAGCCACAAGCTCTTGTCGACGGTAATCACAGGACCTGCGCTTTACGGCGTAGTAGCGCAACCATGTACATAGTGTCCGACCACAGAACTGCTTGTATCACTTGTTGGTGGGTCTTGCCACCAAACTACCTGCACGGGAGACCCAGAACGCAGAAGTACGAAGTACGAACTCGCGAGACGTTGATGAATCAATTCAGTGCCATGGCACCGAGGACACGCGCAGCTTGAACTTGCAAAATCGAAGCAAGATAAGGTCCTCGGAATAGTTGCTCGTTACTACTCGTTATTCTTGATATCTATTGGAACTTAGTTAATCTCTCTCTTTCTCTCTAATTAATTAGTTTTGGTTGGTAATATAAGCATCTACTTATCTAAGTACGTATGTTATATCAAGTTTATATTATTAATGATTATCGCAATTATAATATTATTCTGGCATTATTTAAACAAAAAATTCTATAAATTTCTTCTTCAAGAATTCAAATTCTTAAAATTCTTTGGATTAAGTATTAAATGCTATTATATATCTAAAAAATTAACCTGATAAATACAATCATCTATGACAGTAAGAAAAGGATATCTTTTCTATTTTATTTGAGCATCTAAAGAAAAGAAAGTATTATAAAGAACGGATTAGATATCATATAACAAAAAGAAATATAAAGAATATAAAATACGAAAAATATAGAACAATCCGGACAAGAAGAGAATAAAGAATTGATGAAAAGTTAGATTATCAGAATCCAAAAAACAAAGCATGATCCCAAACCTCGTTTTCATCTGACCTTCTCTCATTCCACCAACTCTTCCCCTTCTAGATTTTTTTCCTCAACAATCTTGCCCAACCAGGGAGACATTGCAATGAGGTTCGTGTTTTATGTTGCTCCCGCGGTTCTCTAGGGTCGCATACCGACGCAAAATATCGTCGAGCCTTACATAAAAATAGAAAAACTCAATGCTATTTCCCAACTCCAAAACGAGCACCGCGCAACGAAGACTTGAATCTTTTAAGTGGGACTAACAAGCCATCCGACATAAATATACGATATATGATGAGATTTTTTGCAAAGCAATAGATGACGTAATTTTTAGACGAAATCGCAAATGCAAAGCTACATTCCTGAACGAATTGTTTGTTTATTTTCTTTTACTCTCTTTAAATTTACACGCAAGAATATTCAATATTCTGTTTTACCAGATTTGCTTTCGACGTGAATTTGTAAATCATTAATTCTTTGTGAAAAAATTTGCATTTCACTTGGCAACGCTGTCGTTGATGTAAAAAGTTGAAGGAGGTAATATATGATCTGACGATGAAACTGCAAGAATGATTACATATGTATGCATTCAAAATAAATTTAAAAGAATATTCGCGTATCACACATATATTCAAACTCTTTTTATTTTACGTACTTATGTAATTTAATATTTTTTCTGTGGCACTTTTTAAGGTTTAAATTTCTTGCTATAATCATCATATACTTATTATATACACATTTCTCAAATATTTAATCTTATTTTTAACAATAGAAATAATTACTGTAGCACGCAACAAATTGAACGAATTTTATTGTCCACGTAATAATACACACCTATAAATATTATTTAAACTGAAATAGTTTAAGTTTTTCACGATATTCTTTTTATTTTATTAACGATATAATTACAATAACAGATATTAAAGTCATAAAAACTTATTCGAGGAAATAATATAGTTAAAAATAGTAAAATTGCACATACATTGCGCAGCGACAATTTTTGTTTTCTCCCTAAAAAGAAAGAGTTCTAAAAGGACTTCCTGAGATTTGTCTCTAAAGACGGTCAGTAAATATCTCTACGCTGAAAGAGAAAAAGAACATATATTTCTTTCTTTAAAAAAAGGACGTATTTTATGTTATATTCTGGGATCTCAAAAGAAAGAATATAAAATAATAACAAATTATAATAAAAGTTTGTCATACTATGACAATTTATTCAATTACAATTAGATATAAACTATTAATACTTTCTATCAGCCATTATACGAATTTCTGATTTTCTGCCTTCCACCAAAATACGATCCCTCAATTCTTCTTAACCCCGTGATGGTAATTTACATGCATTAACGTTCTGTAATCACTCGATAACACGTATAGAATTCTATCTTTGTCACTCCGTTACACTCTATTATAATTATCCTGTTACAATGGTAATTATAATTATCCGTGTATACGAGATAACGCATTGTTAACACCATGAATATTGCCCCTCTCGATTCAGAGGATGAGGGACCAGCGTTTAAATATCAACACCCAATCTTCCTTGAATTTCATCGGCTCGTATATCAGAATTTATCAGAATAAATAGAATACATATTCGAACAAAGTCAGCAAGTATAAAGAAATATCAAATGTTTAGATTCGAGAAGAAATAATCTCAGAAATATGATATTTCAAAAAATTTGTTATTTCAGAAATGTTATTTCCGATTTTTCTTTATAAATTTTCTTATATAATACACGTTTTACGTAATGCTAATCTTAAATACATTGCTATACGAAAAGTTGCATATGACTTTATGATAAATCGATGCAAAGAAAATATATTTTAAATATGTATATATAGGTATATCAAAATTGTAATAATTAACATTTTAATTAAGAGAATTTCTTGATCTGTGAATTTTCCTAAAAAATACGGTTAAAATTATCTGATAACGTTAATCCTGCATATTAAGGAAAGAGATATAAAGGTTTTTTTTCCTATTTGATAATGCAATAAATAATAGATAAAAAAGAATAGATAATCTTTAGAAACATTACAATTTTTTCTTGAATTATAAAAGTAGTTAAAAATTTTAAATCGTTATAAATCCTGCTTTTCTTGGACATTACAAATAGAAAACAAAATATTGTTATTGATTATTCTTAAGTGAACTTTAATAAGATTGTAATTGGAATTTTATTTAAAAAATGTTTAAAACAAAATATTTAAAAAACCAAATATCAGAATTTCATTAAGAGAAAATTAATTTCAAAATCCTTTTAAAAAAAATCTGTGAATGACAGTAAGTGTGTATTAATATTTTCATCAACTTAATTTTCAAAGCAATTTATTGTAAAAAAAAAATTCTTTTCTAAGTAGAGTAAGTAATCTGTTCATCCGCAAGATTTTCAGCTCTTCGATCCTTTCGATTTCATGGCGAGCGATTTTTCTTGCATTCAACACGATGCGCGATACCAACGAAAAGCGCAAGAAAAAAATCGCGCGCCACGCGCGTCCATTAATCCCGAATGATCGACGAGCGTCGGCCGATCGACACGCCATTGTGCTACCGCAAGGCTAAAAAAAAGCCGCAGGAAGGGAGAACGAGAGAGAGAGAGAGAGTGAGAAAGGGAGAAGGGGGAGAATCTCGCGAATTAATTCCAGGGTGTATCGAGGCCCTCCTCTCGCTGTGGTTTGCTGATAAACTGCACGGATTAAATACTGCAGCCGTGAGTGCGACCGGTATGCGGTGGCGTAAAAGAGAGCGAGATAGAGGCGAGTGGAATAAAAAAAAATCGGTCTACACAGAATTTACAGTGCTGCAAATGGAGCATTTTGGATGTACCGGCGCGGCGGCCAGCCGAATCGCGAGTAAATCCTGAAAACGGGATTTATCGAACGACTGATTTCGGAGCGAGACCCGCACCGTTATTTTCCTCGCCGTTATCCCGCCGACATTTAAGTGGGCAGAAAAGTACCGCTCATAACTAGATGAAATGCTCGCATATAAGCCTCGAGATACTTTACGAAAAACTGCATCTATTAAGTATACCAAACTGCAAATATATAAAATGCTGTAAATAATACGACTTAAATGTATTAGTAGATTAAAAATATCGAAATAATACTGAAAATTAAAAATACTGAAACAAAAAATACCAAAATAAACTAGTAACTTTTCATAATACTGAATAAAAAGTAGGGTGAGAAAAGAGCATGTTTATAACGCAACTAAATTAGATAAAGATACAAAATTTTGTATGCAACAAAATGCATACCATAGTCAGGCATTATTAAAAATTTTTAAACTTAAAATTTATTTTAAGAGATAAAAGGTACTTGATACCATGTTACAATTTCTAGTTTATTATCATCTATTTTATTTTTCGGTTAATATTGATATGTAACTTTTTTTTTTGAATGAATTTAAACGAATTGTCGCAAAATATCCCGGATTTTTTCCTCATTATTGGATGCCTCTAGGGCCGAATACTCTTTCGGCCGACATACCGCTGGCAGAAATGCACAAGCATATACGGGTGTGCATTATACGCATGCACATTCACACGCATTTTACGCGTACAATCGCCGAGATATCCGAAATTCGGCACCTGACAGCTCGGCCATTATTTACAAGCCGCGGGACACTCCGCAATATACCGGGTGTACGCAACGATAACGGTAGCTAGATCGAGTGGATTAGGCCACCGCGCGTGGTTGTGGCGCGTACAATATCGCGGTCGTTTATTTGTTGACCCAATACCGCGATAGAGGCAACCACGCCGTAAAAACCTACCGTGTCGATTTTCTCGCGATTATGAACCTTGCAGCTTTATACAGTAGACATATGAACAGAAAAGTGTGGTTCTGCAGTTTTCAAGCTTAAATATGACTAAGATTTATAGAGCATCGTGTTTTACATGTGAAGCTGTATAATATATTTCCTTGTAATTCCAAAAATTTTACTTCAGCTTTTATCGTCAGTTTAAATATTTAAATGTGTTTCTTTCTGAACGTGTATTGAAAATTTTTCTAGATTTCTTCCACAAGAAATAATTAAAACTCAATTTATTACATCGATATTTTAAAAATAAGGTAGAAAAATCAATGTGAATGTAAATGTGTACATGTGAAGTGAATATCTTTTTAATAATGATAGATTCTAAGATTTAGTGTTTATGTGGCTTGTACGTAAATCCGAGTCCGGATGTTTCACGAAGGATGGCAAGGCGGTCGGCTGGTCGGTCGGTTCGTCAACCCCTTTTACAAGAGACTGGTTTGCTTGTACTAGAGACGCTGAAGAGAGACCTACTTGAAGTCGAGGATCCTCCATCCAGCACGTACGTCGAGGTCTTGCCCGTCGCCTCGTCTATAGAGCCTATGGAGCTCGGCCAGACGACAGTTGTTAACGGAGAAGCACGCGACATACTCGATCATACGTGCGACCGACTTTCCACATAGAAAGAGAAAGAGAAGTAGAAAGAGAGAGAGAGAGAGAGAGAGAGAGAGAGAGAGAGAGAGAGAGAGAGAGAGACGTTGAGAGAAGACAAGGAAGTAAGTGGAATTTCCGACACGGGGTAAATATTTGAGATAAATCAGAAGATTTGGTGTAATAACGGCATAATTCTTTTTTTCTCAAACATTAATTGAAAAGTAATGAAAATATTTCATTTTCTCAATTTAAAAAATTTAATAAAACATAAGATATATAATAAAATATAAAAACTCAATATAAATGTATTAATTTTCTTATTAAATTTAAATTTCTCGAATGTAAGATTATAATTTTTTTTAAAAGGGGGTCGAACTACTGTTGTACTCTTTTCATAGAAGAGCTTGGGAGATCGAAAGTTGCTGAATTACATGCAGCATGCTTTTTACTCTCCGGAAAAGTACTGAATTAAAGCGATCCTACAGCTAAATGTATTAAAAGCAATATCTGATATATTAAAATTTTTATTTTAAACATTAAATAGAGAATAGAATAGAATTTATTTACTTCAACTTTACATAATTAGCCAGAAAGGGACTTAGTTTACAATTGAAAACTTATCCTCACTCATCCATCCATACCATGCGTACACTCGCTGCTCTCTTTATTAAATAATATTATAACATTATACATATATACATATACATATAAATACAATTATTATGATGCAGTTGACTAATCGGAAAAAAACTACGAGTCATCGAATAAAACTTACAGTTACATCTATAAATTACATAAAAATTATTAAAACCTCTGAATCTTTAATGAAATATATAATCTACAAATATAGTATAATATGCCAAAACAGAATGCAAACGCAACGCTGCTCTAACACATAACGTCGCCGCGCCGTTAGGAAAGCTTAAACATTTTGTCGAGTCACACTGAGAACAATCACTGCGGGTAACATTATCACTTTGTAAAAGCTGTTATCAGCGAATTAAGGGACGAAAGTCAGGAGTGAGAAACACGTAATCCCGCATTTCATACATAACCGGTCGTAATAGCGGTGCTCGAGCGGAAGGCCGGCGCTTTTCCCCGAGGTCCTTTGGTATAGCATCGCCCCGGCTTTAGCGGGAAATCACTGTTGGTTATGATATCATGCTGCTAAATCCTCCTGGGTTATCCCCGCCTACACATTCCCGGCCCTCGCAGACCTCTGGACCTCTTTTCCTTCCGGCTTTCCGCTGTACATGTATCTATCTTACATTTCTCCGGCCGTCATGCCACGGACCTCACTCTTCCGTCGACATCTCCCCGTAGACAGGACATTGCCGGGAGCGAACAAACCACTGGACAAGAAGGGGTTTAACCAGACAGATACTGAACGTCAGAAGAATATGATAAATCAAAATGCGAGGAGAATAGAAAGCTTTTCATGCATCTCTACCGCGGCGATGTCTTATTATTTGCACGTAATGTAGTAATACTAGTAAGCAACATAGTGTCAAGTAACAGGTACTAATGTTATTAACAATTATTAATTGTCCAAGAACTTATTTCTAAAATCATTTGAAACTTTAACAGAAGCTTTAAGGTAATATTTCGCTATTTTTCCGTCTATTGGGGAATTATGGAAAATAATGACTATATTTAAAATCGATAGTATAAATTATATTAGTATTTATGATATACAATATGCATAAGATTTTAGATTGCTTTTGAAATTACATCTTGAGAAATTTACTTCTAGCTTAGTACAACCTATTCGATACTTTAGAACAAGAAAAGCCAATGTAATCCTGGAACTTGAAGGTAAAGGGAGGAATATCTCGTATCTATATATATCTTGTATCTATACATACAACATTTCCTTTCTTCTACTTCCAACCCGCAGAATGAGATTGGTTCTCCTCGTTCCAAAGAAATGATGTACTATGATTGAACACGTGACAAAAAGTAAAAGTACAGAATAGAAGTTTTATTCGGCAATTCAAAGTGAATTTGTTACATTGACCAATAATATTTTGAAACAAACGGTGTCATATTTTTACAATTGATTTTTTTATAATAAAGAAATATTATAATAAAATAACTAAATTTCACATTTTTCAAACATTTTTAAAAGCTCTTCAATTTTTCAATGCGAAGGAAATGCAATTGTACGGATCAAGACCATTATTTCACTTAATTTTTCATTTATCTTTCTAAACGTGGTACTCTATTTTAATTCTCTCAAGAGTTTCGATATATTTCATTCTTATTAAATATTATAAGTCAAATTGGATAATATTAATCGCAAGAACAGAATATTGTATTAAAATAAAACTACATCCGTGTGAGATTTTAACTTTTCAGATATTTTTTTAGCTGTCAATTCAATAAGAACAAGTTGTAAATTGTTCTTTGTGATCTTTACGTTATTTTATCGGCTAAAATAACTCTCAGTTGCATCAAATTACTTCTCGGTTACACGAAGCACAATAATGATGACAAACAAGAGACGATTTTCCATCAAGATCGCGCGAGTGTCGATTACCGGGATTCCAATGGAGCGAAACTTATCCACCCATTAACGTCCATTCGCGTTTTCCAGGAAGGACTAGCTATCGCGAGTAGTCGTCGAGCGGCATTTACACGACGGCGAGTCTAACTGCAGCCGAACTGCATTCACTGCGTTGCGATTGTTTTTGTTTCGCTCCATCCAGCAATCGCTCGGTTCCTTCTTACGTTGCGCTCGTTTCCGCGTGCCAAACCCTCCATCCTCTTCTTCCCCTTCTCAGGCTCTTCTTCTCTCAGGCAGACAGCGAAGACTCGTAGGGCGGAACCACCACTTAAAACCATAAGTAGTTTGTACCGTTGGTTGCCGATTGCCTGCGGTGGCACAGATGAAACCATCACGATGCATTAAGTTGTCTCTAGTCTCTCTCTATCTGTCTCTGTTTTTTCCACGACTCGAGATTCAATTCGCGTTTTGTCTGTCAAACAAATCTATCTTCTGTATTACTGGCATTCTACAATATTTTCCTTTAAAATAAATGCTTATTATTCACGATTAATAAAAGATACAATTCATGATTAATAATGATTAGAAAATCTACATAAAGGATATAAAAAGGGAAAACTCAATTCTACATTTTTTAGGGAATTTATGATAAAGTTGAAAAAATTATTTACGCGTATAAAATTTACGTACTTAACCTATATAAAATATTATTTTATATTTTCCTTATTATTTTCTTCAAAAACCTTGATATAGCAAAATTATTAAAGGTAATTACTTCTTCTACCTTATTTTTCCATTAACATCTATAAAGATATTAATAAATTGAAAAAGATTGAAATTTTATCTATATGCCATAATTTGTAATCTTTAATTTTGTAAAGTTGTAATTTTAATAGGTTATTAGGTATTTAGGAGTATGAGGAGGTGTGTGTGTGTGTGAGTGAATAAGAAAATGATTGTAAACCAAGTCCACTTTCTGGCTGTTATGCTAAAGTTAATAAACTATATATAAGTAAAATATTATTTCAAAGATTTAATAAAAATTTAATGTTTTCCTTGCAAAAATCTTTTTGAATATAAGTACTTTATGAACATTTAATCATCCTATATACATTTTACAGACATTTGCATTCAACTCAAACTTGAGTTCTCATGGCATACAATCATTAACGTCGTTATCATTATTCAAGTTTTATTTCAAGTATTTTCCCTCCTTTTTCGCATCCTTATTACTTTACTACCATCTTAGGAGAGTTTCTTCGTCATAGCTCGCTCTCTTTCTCTTCCCAGTTCTGCCTTTTCCGACCGCTAATGCATCCCTCAACGCTTCCATCTCCCCCGCAAACGGCGTACAAAAGCACCTCGTCTCCTTCCTCCTCCTCCTCCTCCTCCTCCCCCTCCTCATGTACATCTGCTCGTCGAAAGAGAGAAAGACGGAAGCGAGAACGAAGTGATTCAAGTTTGCCTGCTCCAGATTCCTCTTGTAAATACCGACCGGAGTGCGGTGGTGGGTATACATTCCACCACCATCACCCGTAGTATCGTGCGCACCTATATGTACTTGTGTCTGTCGTCTGTTTCCACTTTCACGGCTTGCCGGCAGCAGCGGCTCCTCGAACCGTTCAATTCGAGACGCTGATTAAGGTTAAAAGCGCTTGAGACAATTAGACTCTAAATAAAGCACCCCGCGAATGAATGCCAACAATCGCGGTTCGTTTCATTCGTCGGAATGCATTCACTCGAGCGTTTTTCCAATGATTTAACAACGTGGCGTTCAATGCCATTCTTGAGATTTGGCATTGATTTTTATGTACTCTCTGTATTACTGTTTTAAATTTATAAGTCACGTAAAAATAATGCAATAAACTCCATCTCTATTATCATACCTAATATTAGAGAATATAATTGATCTAATTGATTCCCCTGGATAACTTCTAAACATATCTCGAAAAGTATTAAAATTAAACCTTTTTCTAGAGTAATGATAAAAATACGGAGAGAGAGAGAGAGAGAGAGAGAGAGAGAAGTGTTTTGATGGAGATAAATTATTTATTCTAACATATTTTAGCTTCTCCAAGTTTTATATTATTAAGCACGATTAATTTACCTGTTCAAGCTTTAATGATTTTTACCAAACTATTACCGTTTATATTTACCGAAAACAGAGTTGCAATAAGTAATGCACGAATGGTATAATATACACGATAACAAGGATAATGCATCTTCGTAAAATTTTAATTATACATTTTAGCGAAGAGACGATCAATATTACTGTTCGTCATATTTCGAAATCATATAGACACATATTCCATTTATATATATCTATGGGACGAGATCATCGTCCCTCTGTGCACGCGGTGTATACATCTATACATGCGTACGGGAGGAAAGAAAAGATTGGGTAGCGAGGGTGGCGAAATCTTGTTAGCTCAAGTCCCAAAGTGTAGTGGGTGCTAATGTAATATACATTCACGAGTGCCAAATCAACCCTTTCCATTGTCCAACAAAATTTGTCGAGGCGTACAATGGAGACCGCCAAACCCTTGCACGCCCCATCACCCTCTTATCCCTCTTTTCACTCCACAACCTATGTCTGTCTCTCTCTCTCTGTTTCTCTCTCTTTCTTTTCATCGTTCTTTCGCTTTATACCATATCTCTTTGCCTCTCGCTCACTGGTCCCATTCTGCCTCTGTCTCGCAACAGTCATATACCGACCCGTAGATTTATTTGCAGCGTGTAATTGGCCCATTTTTCTGGAACCACCCCTGGACAGAGAAGAACTTCCAACAGTAGTGGCCAATCTCTCGCCAATCCTTTTATGTACTTAACTCTTTTATTATGTCCAAATTTCAATTCACACATTCCCTACGCTCGTCCGAATAATATTTTATCGTGATTCTTCTCTCACAAATCAATGTTGCTTTTAGAGAAAAAAAGCATTCTGTTTGGAAAATAAACTTTGATAACTATTCTTTTACCTAAAATTAATCTTTATATAATGTTAATTTTAATTTAGAAAAGAAAAACACATTTCATTTTTTTTTTTTTATTACGCGTGTAGTTATGATTGTTGTACATAATCTTATATTGTAAGAGAAAGTTATTTGATGTGTAAAGAATTAGCTTACCGCTTCTTTTTGTCTTAAATTTTATAAAATCTTCGCAAGTTTACATATTATTTCCCGTAATGCTCAGTTTTGTAATATACATACGAGAATCCCAGTTGCTACTAACAACTTGTAGCTCACACTTCTGAATGCGGTGTTATACCTATGAGAGAGTTTTTATGAGCAACCATAAAAAAATATGGGATTCCTTAACCCTCTATTCACGCGATCACACCCTATTAATCATAGAATCACCCCGACAAAAGAACAACGCGACTAACATGAAACTTTTACAACGACACGCTTTCTTGCGTACACACTTTAATTAAACCGCACATTTCGTGACGACTTATCGAAACGGCGGGGCGTCATGCAAAATGCGACATATCAAGCATGTAGTTGAAATTTGGAGCGTTCCTGAAGCAAAAATTAAAATTTGCTCCGATCAAAAAGGATTATTAAAAAATATATAATTATATATACAATAAAATTATAACAAAAAACCAATTAAGAATTAATAAACAAATAACAAAAGATAAAAAAGATTGCGAAATAAAATTTTTACGAAAACGGAGATTCTTGTATTTTGTGCAGTATAAAATATACAAGCGAGAAGACAATTTCTATAAGATCCATGACGGTAAAAAAAAATAGTTTGTTAGCGAGCCCCGGAAATACTCCGAATCCACTTGTATTTGCATATATAATAAACATTCCTGCGTTTTATGCCAAAGTGTGCAAGTGCGAGGACAATCTTTAAGATCCACGACGTTAGTGGAATAAAAGTTTATTAACAGACAAAGCCCGGAACTGCTTCGTTTAATCCGAAATATCCGCGCGTGTTTCATCGCACAATGTGTGCTATAACAGCGCACTTACCGAAATTATTTTGAAATATAAGTAACAAAATACTTGATATCGCTATTTCATAGAAATAGCATTAAATATTTCGTGTTACGAAGCTGTCTGACGGCTTTGATGTTGTTTGGTAACGCATGCACGGCCTCGTACACCGACGTACGCAATACCGCCGTACGCCTTTATTGTCATTGTGTCGAGACTCGAGACGCTAAGTAACAGAGAGCGCGTTCCACTCCTCGTGTCGCCGCATTATTCAAAAGCGATTATTTCCGACGAGCAATTAGCCGTTTACCAGCGCATACGATTAATTAACTTTCGCAAGCGACATATGTAAATTTATCGACTAATTTTATCGAAGCGAATATTTCGCGCTACTTGTTCGCTTTACCTGCTTCGAAAATCGGAAAGATAAGCGAAATTATAAAATATTGTCATATCACAATATTTATACGCAAGCGATAATAATTTTTTTAATGATGATTTTAAGATCCGAATGTATCTTGCATCGAGTTTTGGTACTTTCGGTGTTTTCGTGAGTTTTGCGTTGTAAGAACGAATCTGCGAAAAAAGGAAGAAGAGACCTGGCATCAGACGACCATAAATTACTATTTTTCACTTGTCACTTGCAAAAGTAATTATACATAATTATTTTATATAACTTCTCAAATTTAGCATTTTATATGTAGCAATAACGACGATATCAATCAAGCTCTACCTTTAATAAAAAATTTATACCCATTGCGGATACATTTGTAAAATATCTATTGATTTTTTGCTTTAATACGTATTAGTGCTATTTTATATTTTAATTTAGTATAATTTCAGTTTGTACTTTTATACATATAAAATTTATCTTTTTATTTTAGTTTCTGACTAGTCGTTATTTTAGTCTCTGACTTTGAAATGTAATAGTGGCTTGGAGGAGCACCAATCGTAATATTTGTCTTCATGGCATGTAAAAGGGACCAACACCAAATGTCCTTCCAAGGCAATATTTGTCGCCGTATCTGTTTTCGTGCACGCGTACTTCCTGGTGAATGGCTGCGTGTTTACCGTGCAAAATCATAAATCCCATGATGATATAACATCGAATTCAGTCGCAAAAAACATAAAAGTCATATCAAAACAGGCTGCGCGCTTTGCGACGTCGTCAGACTGTTTTTCACTTTCGAATCGTATAAAACGCAATTCCACGTTCGATGTGGCTGTAAATCAATTTCCCGTAGTCGCAATAATTCCGGACGATCTTGTTGGCGATAGACGAGGAACTTGTCGATGAGAAACACCTCCCATCCCTCTTCCCTGCCTTCACCTCCTCCTCACCATCTCGCTCGTCTCGTTTTACCCTGATTTTCCACTTGCCGTCGCCTTTCCACTTCCACCCGTCCGCCTTTCAACTTGCATCACCACCGAGGAGGACTTAAGCCCATTGATCACGCGCTCGATTACTCGGGACTAGAGCTTGCCAGACACTCTCGGGGACAGAGCCATTCCCTTGCATTTGTCAGCCCGCCGCCCGTTTTCTCTCTCTTTTTTCCCCGACACTCTTCTCCTTTCGGCCGTCCTCAGCAACAGCCGGACCATTTCTCGGGAACACTCACGAATCAATCCCATCGAGCTCGAAACGTAGTTTCCGCGCCGCTTAATGGGCAGCGTTCCTTATTATCAATTTTCCTTCGTTCGCCCAAGGAAATTGCCAAGAGGCGCAAGATTTCTCTTCCTCGGCGTTGTCGATCGGTGTTATTGAGCTCGGCTTCCCGTGAGAAATAGTGAATTGGTTGCAGGAAGATATTAGTTTAATGGTATCTGGTTTAAATGAACTAATTTGATACTGATATAAATTGATATTATTAATATTAAGGAAGAGAGAAAGGTATAATCAAACAAGAATAATATGTTATATTATTAACAATTATTAACAATAAAGCGATAAATTCTTTAATTAAAGTACATATCAATAATCATTTTTTAACTAATGATGTAGTTTGTAAATTAAAATATGTCTCGTTTGTTAAAACATAAAATAAGAAAAATAATAATCTTATTAAATAATATAACTTGATACTGGAACTTTTAATTTTTATTAATTGCAGCTTGGCTAGTAAAATTACATAAGATGCTGCTACATGAAAAAGAATATTATTTTTAATGATATTCATAAATTTACAAAATAACATCATTTTAAATTGCTTTAATACGTTTTAAGTTTTAATATTTTACACTAAACTTTCTTCCCAAACAAAAAAAAATCTTTTTTTAACTCAATTTCTTTTAAGCAAATGTTCTACATATAAACCATCGCCATCATATTCTGGTTTCACGGAACTTGGTGTATATTAAATACGTACAACGCGGTTTAGAGTCATTAAAGCCAACGAACGTATAGTTTGATAAGAAAGATGTAATATTGCGTTTTTATCAGGATGGAACGGGCGGCATTTTTTCACTTTCTGCGAGCGCCGTTAACCGTCTCTTGCGTTCTTATGCAGGAAGAGGATCCGAACGGCGGCGGCGGCGGCGAATTTAATCCTCTTCCGTTTAACGAGCTGTTAATTAGCGCGCCGCGTTCACCACGTGCACTTGGATGACACAAAGGGCCGACTCCGTTCCCCCTTGCCCCGCTATTTATCGCTGGGTATTTATTACCGATAGCAGGACGCTCTCGTGCTCGTACGCGGTTTATTTAGCGCCGCATAAAGCTGAATAACGATCGGCTTTACAGTTGCTAATTATAACAACCATATTAGGCGTAACGCCGTTTCTCGGACCATTTAACTCTTAATGTGCCGCATAATGTGATATGTCTATTTAGTGATTTCATATACTTAACACGATTGTTATTGCTGTTGTCTAACAATTTTATTTCTGATTAATTTCAAACAAGCTTTATTTGATACTTTGAAATTAAAATTTAATTATTAATATGATGCTAAAGCTTATAAATTTCTCACTAATAAAGAGCAGTTGTGATAAGAAATCATGGAAGGAGAAAATTCATCTAGTTATACACCTATCTTTTTATTTGTTAAAAAGACAATTTTTGAAATAATTATATTTATAAAAAGAGTTTCTACGTCTTTTTAAAAATAAGAATCTACTTTTTACGCACTTTACTATAACATCTTTTTCATTATGAAAAAAAAATTATAAAGGCTATTGAAAATTCCTCCGTCTTCTGATTTGCGAAAAGCACAAGAGTGTTGTAATTCGACGTTCGTCGAGACGTTAGGGAAGTTTAACGTTCTTCGAGCGATTTATTACCGGCTCAAGATAGGAATTCCTCGCATGCTTAAGCAGGCTAATTGACAAAGTAAAGCATTAGTTTCTGATTACTTCGGGCGACGCTAAATTTTTGATTGATGTCTGCAAGTAGTCCCGGCACCCGCTCGGTTATTATCTGCATCACGTTTTACAAGCAAACTTGATCCGATAAAATTCCAACATTAATCAACGGCTAAGTTCATATAATACCTCAATCTTTGACGGAAACACTAGAAAAGAAACTTCCGTCTCCATATAATATATTACTAATTAAATAACGTTATTTTAAACTCGGGTATATTAGAAAATTTATGAATTAAAAATTACAATCTTTCCTTGAGAGTTAAACTGACGGATCGTTTTTGCCTCTCCTCCTTCTCATTTACTTTTCATTGAAAATCTCATTAAAACAAATCCGTTACCTCCATATTCGCTGTAATTTTATTATCTGACGTTAACTTGAGAAAATTTGAAATCTGATTTGCCGCCGTCTTCAAAATATTTGTTCTCGTTTTCGCAGCTAATTCGAGACATGCGCTCCACAATTCTAATTTCGTATCATTTCTAAAATAGACGTTTATCCGAAACAGTACATGACGGGAATTATTTACGGCGTTATTCGGCGCGATATCGATAGGTGCAACTCTTGCTCCTGATTCAGTTTCGAATTCCACTTCACGGCGAAATGACATTACCTCGTTCGCCCGTGTCCCCGCTTTTCCGGTCCCTTCAAGAATTCCATGAAGCGACTCTCCGTCTCTTCGTGAGATGAACTTCCCGGGAACAAAGGATAAGACGAGGGCGAAAGGGCGGATGCAATGACAACGACAAGGCGGATCGAAATTCGCAACTTTTACATGTGTACCCGAACGGATCGACTTTCGAATTTGTCGACAATATCTTCCTTCCGCTGCACCCTCTCCTATCCAGCCCCAGCACTCTCTCATTTTTCCAACTACGAAGTCTCGAGGCACTCGGAGGAAAGAATAAAAGTATTGCGAGGAATGGGGAAAAAGAGAGGCTGCAAAGTCTATACAAGGTGGAAGTCCGTAACAACAATATATTAGGGAGGGGAAGGGGAGGGTACGAGTTCGAGGTCAACCTTGTGGAAAACGTCGAGGCAACGTCTCGAAATATTACGATTCCGGTCACACAGCTCGACTTCCTGCAGTATGCCAGGCGTGAGAGGGACAGGGGATCGAGCAGCAGAGCGGTAGATAAAGCCGGAAGCGAGAGGACGTGCAAGTTTCCTCGAAGCAAGAAGTCGAAGCCGGAGTTTCGTGACTGACCTGGTCGCGTCTCAATACCCTATCGCTCCCGCCCCCGCCGCCCCCCGCTGCCGTTCTGTGACGGGCAAAAACCGCGGCGGTATCGTTCTGTAAAACACGCCGGTGCCGACTAACCCCGATCCACGTACCACAGTTCGTTAGATCGTCAAATCACACGACCTGATTTCGCTGTAAAAGTGCAAACGCGATAGCGGCAGCTAAGCGCATCGCGAGCTCCCGCATTTTTCCGAGCTTTTATCTCCTCTTCTTGTTCCTTTTTTCTCTTTGTTTCTCGCTACGAATGATCGAAGTGCAAACCAGTACAAAATAATAGGTAATAAAATGAAGGTAAAAATTCAAGATATTAAAAAAAAGAAAAAAAAAGAGATAAATTTCTTTTATACACATACTAAAAGTAGCGTTTTTATTTCGGAAATCAAATTATATAAATTCATAACTTTATTCTTTTCTTTCTTTTTTTATTATATTTCTATTAAATTACAATTGGATTTTTAACTATATGTTTTTATCACATTATATCATGTTTGTTTCACTGTTTTTGTTTGTTTCCATTATTATATTATTAACGTCTCACACATGTTTTTTTTTTTAATTAGATTTGAATATCGATTGAGATATAGGCCGGTCATTCATAGTTCTATAGCTTATATTCAAGAGATCATCTCAAGTACGATCTCGCGACTGTACGGTCAATTCATTGATTGGATGAAATCAGACTGCCCATGACTAAACTTAAGACGATCTTGAATACCTATAGGATATCGGACTACGAGTACCGCCTATAGACGCAACTTAATCAGTCAAATCTTTTCTGGCACAGCCGAAAAAATGTATTGGGAATCGCAAAGCGTTGCGTGCCGTATCGTGAAATATCCTTTTGCAAAGGCGTGATTTTACGGAGAGGGGCCTCACCATCGAGAAGTAGATAAATGTGCAAGTTTCTGCCCGGCGGAAAAACAAACTTCGTTGCGAGCTCGTCCGTCCGCAAGTTTTCCGCGTAACCGCAACGCAAGGCGGGAGGGAGGGAGGGAGAGAACGGAGAACCCTGTCGCTACTGCCCGATTGATTCTTCTTCTTTGTAGAAAAGTTTCGACTGCGAAGCCGCTGGCTGCTCCTCCCCCGAGAGTTTTATTACGTCGGGGACACGCTTATCCCGACCGCAGATCCGCGTTAACATATCCCTGTCCTGCTTTCCCCATTCCTCTCCCTCTTCCCGGAACGCCATCGACCACCGATAAATTTAAAAGCAAGAAAAACTTGCCCTGAAGAACCCTATGGGAAGAAAGGACGAAGGAGAAACAAAAATTATATCGAGGTACGGTCATGCGAATGTACGTGGTGAACTAGAAGTAATTGGTTCGCATATATTATTATTATTATGAAGATAATTGCTGATAAAGTAAATTAAATAATAAGTGTACTTATAAAATCATCTCTGCACCTCGTTCATAATAAGGATAGAAGAATTTAAAAATAATGAATTTTTTATTCAAAAAATTGTATTTAATATAAAATATGAATAATACTTCTTTTATACTTTCTGCAGAATACTTTTTATATTATTAGAAATAACGTAACGCATCATAACTTTCTATCATCAATTAAAGTAATTTAAATCGACCGTGACTGGCAATATATAACGTCTTTTTGATGTGAACATTGAAAAACTGTGAGCCAACTTGGTTTGTCGGATTCACACAGCACTTTTTCGGATCAATCATCGAGACGTTATTAATTTCGACCATGGGTTTTGGTCAGTTGATGTAATTATTTTGGTCAGTTGACGTTATATATTGCCAGTTACGGTCGATTTAAATTACTTTAATTGGTATTCTATATACTGGCGAAAGAAAATTCATTATTCTGTTTTCTATCATTATATCATAGTTAGACCTGAATATAAGACAAAATCTCAAAAAGACTGCGAGATTGTTATCATCGAACTACATCAGTTGTCCTTTAGCTCGTAATACAGTTGGAGAATGTTGGTTAAAAAACCGTATCATGCTCTTCTATCAAAAACGAGATTTATAATTATTTTTTAATAAAACATTTCCATCTAAATTAGTATTCCTATACATACATTTTATATTTTATATACATTCTTGCTAAATTAGCACATATCTTTTTTAATCTCATTGTTATTACCAAGTGATTTCGAAATCTCTCGAAAATCTCGCGCACGTGAGAGTCTAGTTAGCTCTTACGTTTCTTCCTTCTCCACTCTGGTTGCGCTGGGTAAACCACCGGCGTAAAGAGCTACATACAAACACACACAGAATGTTGTCGCGATAAAGCCGTTGCGAGAAAGCTACCGACGCGCGAGAGGCGCGCTTTTCGCGAAGGCAAAACACAAAGGGGACGTTACTAGAAAGAAAGAACAAATAAATAAATAAATAAACACTCATCGCGCTGAATGCCAAAGTTAGAGAGATGCCTCTCGGAGCAGCTGAGAGACTACTTTAGCCTGGAATTCCGCATTGATGGATAAAATTCACTCGGCGCCACGGCCGTGAGGAAGTATAATGGAAGTGAAGTCGTGGAAACACGCGCGGCCTACTGTCGCTGTTGAATAGGAGCTTCGTTAGGCTTTGTCTGAACCGAGCCCCTCCCACCAGGGCTCGCATTTCAACTTTAACCCTGTAACTTTCCCCCCGCACCCTCAACCCGTCTGTTCTCTTTGTCCCTTCTCTAATACTCTTGGCTATCTACTCGAGTTAGAAATACTGTTTACGCTCACTGCAGCAGGCACGGAAATTATAATGCAGACCAGAAAAATTAGTTAATTCAATCTACCAAATGTTTCACAACATTTTAGATAGACTTTTGGCCAGTCCTAGATTAATGATGGAACCAGTTTCAGCGAGTAGTGTTCGTATTCGTGATACGTATAGAACTCATCGTGGCCACGTGAACCGATAATGACGACGTCAAAGCCTATAGAGGGAGCGCGATAAGTGCACATGCACTGGTACCATCAACGCGACCTATTGTACAATCGCGTCTGACTGTAACCGCATCTCTACCACTGCGGCAGCTGCAAAACGGTAATTGTTGCGGCGCTCCGATGACCGGCATCCCTCTCCTCTCTCCTCTCTCGCTTCTCCCCAGCCACGTTTAATAAGCTGTAACATTCAAATAGATTCTGAAGTTGTGTCTTCTCGCCCGACTCGTTCTATCTTTAGTTCTCGTTCTGTCTATTCAAGAATCTTTCCGATAAATACGATTTACATTTTATCGACATTTTCACTAATCAAATTACTCCTCGAATTATTAACTCGAAATTACTAACTCGAATTACTCCTTGACACGATTAAAATAATTGCAGATTAATACTGCAATAATTGTAGTGAATAAGTTTGCAATAACAGTAACGTTAAGAATTTTAATTCATTTATGGAATATTCTAATACCCCCAAGAACATAATTAATGTCTTCTTGTAAGTTTTAATGCAAGATAATTAAACGATTGCATCAAAAGTTTGAATGCAAAAAGTGCGTTTTTCTGAAGCAGCAGGCAACATTAATAAGATCGTGTTAAGTACTATTCCAGATGATGAATAGTGCTCCTTTGTTCCTTCTTCAGTCGGAAAACTCGGGATGAATATCTCTTCTCTTCTTTGTTCTCTCAATTATCCGGAATGATGCTCCGTCTTTAAAGCGCGACGGTTCGCTCGTCGCAGAACGAATTAAACCTCCATTAGCCTTAAGGAATTTCCGAGAACCGGAAATGTGGAAGTAGCGGGATAGGTAGTTATGAGTCAACGACTCTCTTCTTCTGCCAACCGATAAGTTCACGGAGAACCTGGGCCGACCGACGTTCGGGTTCAAGTTTGATAATCTTCAAGTGGTTATTTGGAATACGTCGATCGTTTTACGAGAAAGACGGAAAACCCATCTAATTTAATTCAATTAAATCTAATTTTACTATAGAGAGCAGGCTCAAATTAGATGCAATTAAATCTGGGTTAAAAGGATTTAGATTGCATTTAGCTATTAGCGAATTAGAAAAGTCAGATTTGTAAAAATATGATATTTATAAAATAGTGCAAACTTTCGTCTTTGCATTATAGTTTAAGTTCATCACTATGTCTGTTTTAAATATTTAATAGATTGAAAGAGCCATATATGTGTATGAAAAAAGGTAGGTAACTTAGTAAGGTACATCATTAATTAATAATTATATTTTTTTAGGTTTTGAATTTTAAATTTTTACATTGGGATTAAGACTATTTGTGTGTGTGTGTGAGAGAGAGAGAGAAAGGGAGCCGAACTTTCTATTTTAAGATACTTTTTAGAAAGTTCTAAACTTTATATTCATTCTCTTTAATATTCTCTTTTTTTCGTTCTGCTTAAATTTAACATGTCTCCTAACTAAGTAGACTAAGTAAAAAAACAATAACAGAATTATTTTTGTTGCAAAATTATTAATAATGCAGCGTTTCAAATTTCGATTTTATTATTTATTATTATTCTTTTATTTTACCTTCCATGCACTTACGCAATCTTGATCTTCGTCTTTCGTGTCATTCAAATTCTTGATTAACATCCAGAGTTCATCATTTTCATGAATTTCGCAAACTCCCTGCAAAATACTTCCGACATCTTACATGCAGACACCGTCATCTTTGCATCACGTTGCAAAAATCATCCTCGTCTCCATTATTCGCGAAAGTCGAAGTTAACTTCCGTCGACTTTCGTCGGGACAATGACGTGCAGGGAGCTTGCCGCCTGTGTCGTGAGTTGTGCGCTACTTACAATTTAAATGCAGTCGCGTCGCGCGCGTTTCGCATCTCGTAATTCACGTCTTAACATCGGCGAGATAGCGTTTAAGAGAGACTTCGCGCAACTTCCGGTCAGGTGAAGTCTCCCGCTTGAAGCCTCCCGCGAAGAAGGAAACTCCTGAAGGATTGTGAGTCACGAGCGCGCCATTAAAAGGGCGCAGTAACTCTTCATCGCGCCGCACCGCCCGCCCGCTAGTTGCGAGGCAGCGAGCTGATGCCCGAAAACTTTCTGAGTACCCGCGCACACCGTTTCCCCCGTGAACGTAAATCTGGGTCAAAGTAAACGACGATAATACGACGTAGACGCGATTTTATAGAGATTACTCGTAAAACGCGAGGAGTCCTGTCGACTCCGCGTCTTCTCGTTGATTACGAGGGACCCGTTTGGAAGATGTAAAACAGCCATTGAATTTCAAAGACCGTATTTACTCGATAAGCATACGTGCGCGTATAATAAAAGATTCATGATCGAAAAAATAGTCGAAGCATATGTTTAAAAATGGTAGTCTGATGATAGACTGAAAGGGTAGGTCAATTTCTAAAAGCTGTTTAATATCATATCATCTGGATCTACTGCGCACTAAATAAGCATATATGTGCGATAAAAAATTCATGTTCTCAAGGAAGTTCTACATTGAAACGCGTATTTATGATGATGATCTGCTCAGTACTCATGCTCATTATAAATACTCTTTACTCAAGTAAATCGATGGTGGTATAACATGAGCAGATATTCTTGCGTTTAATGGTGAAATTAATTATACAATATCAAAATTTCCTGCCTTGTATTAATTAATATAAGATAAATAACAACATATAAGAAGATTGGCAAAAGGCTAGATGCCATTTAAGGAAATAAATATATTTTCTGCAGCAGCGTTAGAAAATGGATAACATATATATTTTATTAATAGTAACTAAAATTATTTTCTCCGATATTTTTATCTTGATCAACTTCTACTTTTTTTCTAAGTTTTTACGTGTGGCTATTGCACATAAAAATTGTTATTGTTATTCGATTTGTTTAATTACAAGTTACAAGTTACAAGTTACAAGTACTATACGTTATATACAAAAGCGAGACATTTGATGTATCTTTATGCGCTTCTTCTCTGACTATAATATGTACTACTCTAGAAACTTCTTCTCGAAACTTGTTCTCTTTCCTCTTAAGGAAATATTTCCAGATTAAATTTCTTCTCTTCGACAACGCCACTGCCTCTGTGTAGTCCTGTTTAAAGAAGGGGATTTAACGCGCGCGCAAATCGGAAGATGAATGCACGGGCGAGTTGCCGTTGAGTGACGGAACTCGGCGTAATTGGCTCGGGGGCGATAACTGACAATGGAATTCGCCGTAGCGGTTATCCCGGCTCACGCCGAGCGATTACGTCGGGCGAACGAATCGCCCGCCAACAGATACCGGAAACTTTCAATTCGCTCCCGACCGCGTCATCAGCCATGTAACCTTGTTAGTGTTGGTCAGGTTCTGTATTTACCTTGAGAATGGCGCAAACGAACTCTCTCTCTCTGTCTCTCTCTGTTCTTCCTGTTCTCCCTTTTCTCTCTTCCTTCCTCTCTTTCGACGGGACAGCGAGATCAGCCTCTAGCTGCCGCAACTTCAGCGTTTGCGTCGCGTCAAGTCAGGTGCGTCAGTCAAAATTACACAGAGTGTGTGTAATCTGTTTTACAATGAATACGTGGCGCGTTGTAGAATGGACAACATCTACCGAATAATATCTCGAAGTACGTATAAAAGGGAAACAGCGTAAATTCCTCTAGGGAGGGAGCAAAAAATCAATTTTTAATAAGTTGTTATACTCAGGAGAGTATATCAGAAAAATTTTACAACGTACATAAAAGTTAAATGAAATATCAAATATACCAGGTATTACATAAATATAAAAAAGACTGATAGGTATAGAAATACTGATGCTAAATGTAAAAAAAGTGAAAAATAAATTTCTAATCAGAACGAGAGAGAGAAAGAGAAGAGCCTCACATTAAAATATTTTTAAATTTCTTTTACCCCCGCACCACCGTGTGTTATAAATTTATTATATATTTTTTACACGCAATACACGATTACATATTATGCAAATCTATCTAGAAGAAGAGAGTGGCTAGAGAGGGAAAGATAAGTTTATCAATGAAGCTGTCCGTAACCATATGCCGTCGACAGTTCCCGCGGAACAACGGGAAACGGAACCGTCGAGAATCACTCTAATCCTCGTAAAGGGATTCCCCGTGTGCGTATATATCTCCGTCCCCTTTCCACGTAATCTGAGCTTAACTAAACTCAGTCTTAAACTTGCTCGCGGTAATAGTCTTCGCTGTTAATCGAAGCTCCGTTCTCTCGAGCGCGAGCGTCCCGCTCCCGGAAGTTGCTCTGGACGACGCGGCATGCACACGGGGCGATTTTGTCGTCGTTACCTCGTCGGACTTCGCCGTTGACCCCAAAGCACGACGCAAAGGCTCGATTAGGGCGTTATCCAGTGCGGCATGAATATCAAACTTCGGCGCCGGGAGTGCCGCGCCGTGCCGCCGCGCCGTTCCGTTCCGTTTACGTAACTTCAGCCGAGAGGGGTTGCGCACGAAGTCTCACCTTCGACCTCAGCGTCTTCGCTGGAAAACCGATACCATCTTACTACGATTACTATATTAATAAACGAATGGTTTTTCAACGATATCGATATAGTATCGACCCAGAGAGCATTATAACGTCTTAAAGACGTCTTATACTTTTATCGTCTTATGGACATCTTATAAGCGTCTTATTTTAATTAATTTAAACGACTACTTTTAGACATATTGTGAAATAAAAATTCATGACGGAAACACGTTAACAAGAAGAAAAGTACGAAAGAGCAGCCAGTGTTGCTCGATAAATCGGTATATAAAAATAATTTAATATTTACATAGTTTTTGATAACAATCTATATATCACAACAAAGATCGCGTCGATTCTGTCGTTAGCAAAGTTATGTAAGTATTAAATCATTAATACCGATATATCAGATAATTCCACATTCTGTCTCGTATTGATCTTCTTGTTAACGCGTTTCCAAATAGTTCCGCCTTAATTGTATCGTTGTGACACTAAATAATGCAAAATATCTGAGTACCAAATTAGCTGGCAGTAAATGTTTTGTAGATTATGTTATATTTAAATTGGCCATATCATATATATGTAGTTTATTCGATTAATGTTATATTCGATAATGTAAATATCTGTGCATGTTCCAAAAAATATCTTATAGAAGACTTTCAGGTGTTCTATTTAAAAAGTCTTGAAATTTAAGGCATCTTTTTATAAAGTTTTAAAAACGTCTTTTAGACATGTGCGTTGTCTGGAAAGGCATACATATTATTTTCGAATAATTGAACATTTAAAGATGAAAGACCTCCAGCGAACCCAAAGCTTCGAGAGACACAATAGACGACAAAATTATATTTTTGAGTTAATTTTATGTTCTTCTCTCTAGCACGCGGGAAATCTATTCCGGAAAAGATGGAATGTGAAAATAGCTTTTTCACTTGCTTTAGACATTATTTATTTACAATTAGCTTTACGCCTCGTGGAGTTTTAATCGCCCTCGGCCATCACTGCCCCCATCAACGCGTCATCCCTTGTCCGGCCGCGTAGGGGTCGACCCTGGGCTGGTATAAATTGCACACTCGCTCGTTTGCTCATTCGTATCGGTAAAATTAGATTTACACGAAAATAGGTGCGGGACCGTAAGTTTGGCAGCTCATTTTATCCCGTCCGCAAATGTAACCCCGTCGTCGCGTCGGCGCGACGCACGGACGAAGAGAGATGTTTCCCGGACGTTCCCGGACGGTTCGTCGGTGTGATACGGTATGAATACATATAAGGCTGGTACTAAAGTTGGCCCCGGGAACGTTATAATGCGTCATAACGGGACCGGCACGCACACACGGGCTCGCTCATCCTAAACACGAGGAAATGCAGT
Organism: Temnothorax longispinosus; assembly: GCF_030848805.1. NCBI lineage: Eukaryota > Metazoa > Arthropoda > Insecta > Hymenoptera > Formicidae > Temnothorax > Temnothorax longispinosus. The sequence goes on along the minus strand of NC_092358.1, from coordinate 8,387,547 downwards.
GCCGCCCGTAACTTCAACTCGCGTCACCCATACATTCGCGTTGCATATAATTTACATAATGAGCATCCATCTGCCTGGAAACGTTCGCTTGAAAGGGGTCGGACGAAAGTTAAACGCGTATGTGCCGTTCGTCCGACGTAGTTCCCCCCGATGTTGTCCGATCCGTTTCGTTTGTGCATACCGGATACGCCAGGCCGGATATCGTTCAACGAATTTAATGAAATCTGAGCCGAACACGTAAAACACCTCCTCTCGAATTCATTTTTAAATCCAGATTGTGAATTATCCACTGTCAACATCAATCATTGTTATTTAATACATGATATCGAATTGCCGTCGAATTATATTACCCAAGGATATTTTTTTAATGGCGATTTTGTTATTGCGCTATTTTTACGAAAATTTAATTTGAAATATTAAATTTTGAATTCTTAAAGCAAAATATTGGTAACATTTTGCACTGAACATTTGATAGGGCATTATTATTTGATAGGGAGAAATTCACATATCCTTCTAACGCAACGCTAATAACGTCCGCATTATATGGACGTATATCGTATACATTTCGTACATACGTTTATATTAGAATATGCAGAATTAACGCGAATTAATCGTCGTACCGGTTATGGCACTTTGCGATCGACAAACAAATTTGAGTTGCGACGAACAACGACGCCGCGGCGTCATACGCGTTACCTTCGTTTACACTAGCTTTCCAATCTGTCGAGCTGTTCGCAATTTTCCATCGAAGAGTTCGCGTATTCCGTTTAGGTACACCTACGGAACGCGGGACATATAAGCTCGTTTCTACCTAAAAGGACTGCTCGGACTCTCTAGCGCACGATATGAATACGTATAAGGCAATATTAAGCTTCGCATAGGGCTATCCACTGCGATACATATATCTTTTCTGCCTCAACGAAGCGTACAAGTGGATAGGATATATACCATTCACGCAAGGCTGACCATATAAATCCTTTTCCCCTCGCTGCGTATTCTCTGTTTTTTTTGCATTTTTTTAAATGCGTAAATATAAGGAGGTTCAATGTTTCGTCTCATCTAAATTATTTTCGAGCCGAATATTCTAAAAATATATATATTTAGAGGTGAAATATATACAGCAGCGAAAAGATTTTAAACGTCTGAAATATAAAGCTTTTTTAAATTTTTACTGTTTGAATTTTTTAATATCAAACTTCTTTAAATTTCTAAGAAACAAAGTATACTTTTCCTTGATGTTCAGAAACTTGCGAAGAGATACCTTCGCAAATTAATCGATGAATGTTTTAAATGCCATCATTTCCGATATCTATCATTATTTACTCAATTGATACTGACTTTATCTCGCTTCTATATTTACGAGAAGAAACAATATTTCGGTATTCGCAAATATGCAAAATACTCAAGCCATTCATATTACTTTGGCCAATATGAAGGTCTTTTATTCTTACGTAAAAAAAATTCTTCATTACAATTTTATCTTTAGTGTTGTAAGATTGAAACTCTGTTAAATTCTATTTATTAAAATTAATCCAAGAATATAATGTTACCATTTCATCTTCTTTAGAGCTGGATTCGTCTCTGACACTCTTTATTCTCAATCACTGAAATATCGTAAAAACGTTACAGATGCTCCGACACTTCCGTTCAAGAAGATTCGTTTCCTGAATGGCGAAAGAGAGTCCGTCGTCAGAAAATAACGCGTTAGAAGTAAAACATGCGATACGTGCGCGCGTTGCACGAATATATACTTAAGCGCACACGCGCGAAACGATGGGTTCCATGCACATAACGACGGCGCGTACATTTGGCCGGTGCACAGCCCAGGATTTTAGCATGCGGAGCAGACCGGTCTTTAATGCTGAAATATCGCTAGAACGTCGCAATGTTGCCCCGTCATCGTCGTCGTCGTCTTGCTGCGCGATATTTCGGGACCTGAGTGCGCAAAACCCTTAACCGCGCGCTCAAATCTACCCCTCTGCTGTTTTGTATGCGTATATACATAAAGTTACAACTATAATTGTTAAGTAACTATTGGGAAAGTTTTAACGCTTTGATATATTATACAATAACTATTATTCTCTCTGAGAAGTGTTTGCCGAGTAATTTAGCAAGGAAGCCATTGGCAGTATTAAATGGGATACATAGATATTGGTTACATAGACGGAAGATTAGTAATCCCATCGACATAGTTGAATGCCTTACGTGCCTAATCGATGTCTGCTTAAGCGGGAGCAAACGTCTCGAGTTTGAGTGTTAGCCGAACGGCAAAACAACGAGTCGCCGAGGCGGAAAGCGAGCGGAAAGGAAGTTTCGAGGGCATCTGGAAGCTCCTAGTTAGTACTCGGAAAAACAAGCTGCCTGTCGTCAGGATAAGGGGATTAAGAGGGTTCGGAGCCAGTAGCTGGCAACGAACGCTCAGGCCAATTCCTCGGAACGGGGCTGCTGGTCCATATATATATAGTCGCATTCAGACAGCACGTCGGCTTCGACGAGCCAAGAAAGAGAATCCGCCGCCGCTGCCGCGCTGTCGTGATTTATCGTCCGTTATTGCCGGTATTTTGCGAATTACGTGCGCCTACGTGGATCGGAAGGGAAAAATGCGAGCAAACGTCGCGGTAGAAATTAATTCATGTATTAATATATGTTTAAAAATAAATTCTTAACATATATATTATTTTTAATAATTTTATGGTGGGACAGTAGAGAGAAATTTTTAAACAGCCTAAGACTTTTCTCAGACTGTTTCTAAGACTTGAGACTGTTCTTTTCTAAGTTCCTTATTTTTGCAAAACGATTTAAGAAGATTTATTATCATCGTTTTATAGAACGAGAGAACTAATTTCTTCAATCTAAATTCTAAACAATCATCATTAATTTCAGAACTTTTTTTTTATTCCATCAAAAGGAACAGAGGTAGGGAAAAGAGTTTTCCAATCCTGCGTTTAAAGAAACTCGAATCAATAACTTTATTCGAATATTCTTTATAACGGAATTCGACAGCGCAACCGTAAATTTTCTGCGTCGATCGAATACATCTTATAACTTGGATCACCAGCACCATCATGCAACAAGGATCGAGGGGCTGTAGATCGAGGATCGAGGATCGAGAGAGGGGCAGCGGAGCTTTCGGCTAAAGTCGAAGGAAGTCGTAAAGCGCTTAGAGGTAAAAATCCATCTTGCTGCGGGATAAAGTCCGACCGATAACTTTAGACGGAAAAATTTCTGCCGATCGCAGGGATGAAACCCCGAAGTTGTCGGACGATAAGTAGCGGCTGGGCCGAAGTTCGCTCGATTTCCTACAGTTTTCATTAGTGAGCGAATCATATTTCACCCTCTTGCCCCTCGGCTGCGCGTGTATCTCGCCTCCTTCTTCTCTCTCATTAACGGCCCGTCTCGGGCTACTCTACAATTTCCTCGACTAGACAATAAGTAGAGCTACGAAAAGAAAGAAGTACGAGGCTACGAGAATGAGGAGAAGCATCGCTCCCCCCTTCCATTGCACTTGCCCCGGCTTTTCATAAAATCCAATTTAAGAACTACTCTGATCCCCCCCCCCCATCGTTTTTTCTTATTTTTTTTAAGTAGTGAAGAGCCGACGGACATCTTTCTTCAAGATTGCAGTTAATGCATAACAGAAATAATGTGCAAAACGTAGGGAGCTATAAACACGTACAGTGTACTTTTCTCTTTTCTTTCTTTTTTTAGTATAAAACGCAACTTTTTGAAAACATAAAGAGCACAGAATTTTTAGATTGGGTATTTATTTATTTACTAAAATAATTATAATAATAAATTACTTACAAAACTTTAACTATTTTTGTGTTGTGCGCTTATTAATTCAATCTAAAATTATTTCAAAAAATGAAAACGGAAATACTTTCTGTATACAAAAAACGATTATATTATTTCTTTTAGATAATTATAACAATATCGCATTTTAAAATAATTTTTTAAAATAATGTTTTATATTATATTAATTTTATTATTTTCGGCATACATTTTATTTATATATCTTTTTGTTTTATGTCAACTATTTTATTTTCCAATCATGTGTAGTAACGACGAGACCTCTCGTGTGAAATGTAATAATCCCGCATCGACAGTTTTCACGTCGTCGGTAACGTATTCCATCGAGAATCTGCCGATAAGATTTTGTGTGTGGGATTTAATAATATACAAAATAACAATAACAAAATACAGCTTTATAAAATTGCATATATTCTGCCAATTCAACTATACAGCTCGTTTTTTTCTAGAAAAATATTATTTCATATAATATATCGATTACAGCATTATTTTTACTGTTATTCCATTATTATTTAACGGACTATTTCTATAATTCATGAATTATACATCAATTTTTAATTACAATGAATATGCAATAAGAATAAAATTATTAGATCCTTCAATACCTATTACATTCTCTGAGTCAAACTATTAGCTTTATTAAACTAAAACTGCCTTATCCCCATAAAAACAGTCACGTCACATCCACGTCAAATCCACGTAATTTCGTCGAATCCACGTCGAATCCACGTAGCAATAACGTGGATCCACGTACTGTTTTTATCGGGATATTGCTTAGGACATGGTTCCACGTCATTCACCGATTTTCGATAATTGTCCCAGACTTTCCGATTATCAAAGCAGACAGTTCCACCGCCTCGTACGTATTGGGTATCCTAAAAGATAATAAAAAATCAAATTATACTTTTCTATTAAATTTATAGATGAGCCTTGAAGACATAAATAAAATGTTGAAAGCTGTAAACTAAATATATCTGTTACTTGGAAAAACATAATTAATTTAATCAATTAGTTCTTCAATTAAATAGAGAGAAGTGCCATCTTCGGTCAGGCTGAATCTTGGTAGCCTAATATAATTTATGTTACCTACTTAATTGAAATTCATATCGATCCAGTTTTATTTATTACTGCTTAATTCTTCTTTTTAACCCTCCATTTAATAAATTTTTCTCCCTTATTAATTAATTTTATTAATTTTAGTTTATAACTTCCTTTTTGCAAAATATTTCAAAAGATGTGCACTTACCGCTCGATTGATATCACCAATGCAGACCCAAGTTCGGTTAGCTTTACCTTCAACAGCCACCGCCCACTTGGAGTGATCGTGGCTACTCTTAAAATCGATATCAACCGGCTTCAAATGAATGGACATGATGTTGTACACTCTATAAAAACAAAAAAAATTTAATCGAATGAGATATGAGTTTAATTAAAATCTACTAAACAATCAAAACGGAAAAAAATGTGATATATTACTTCACTTGTGCGCAGTCCGATGGTAATCTACCTCGTCCGTTCAACCACGTTTCGGCAAATAAATCGGTTTTTAGTGTCGGCGCAACAAACTCGTCATATAAATCTTTAGATTAACATATTAAAGGATACATTAATTATTTACAATATTTTATAAAAATATATATATTAATTATATATATAAGAAAAAAAGATATTTATTCCACTCGTAGAATTAATTCACATCGTAAAATAAATAATTAAAATGAAAAGTAGAAGTTTTTAAAATTTAGCAGATATCCAGATGCAATATTTCAAAGATATTGCTCATTAGGGTATCTTATAATACAATATCAAAAATGTATATCTTGCTAAAATATGCTGAACGAAAATTACGTATATTAAGAATAAGCAAAATATCTCAAGTCTCATTTAAGAAGATATCGCTCTAAATTATTTTACGCAATGTATCGAAATACAGAACAATGCCAGGGATGTTTACCTTTCTGCCACTTGTCGCTCTTGGCAAATGATACGAATTGGACGCCGTCAGATGATTTTAACAATGTTTTGCTGGTGAAGGGTGCTTTTCTGATACGCTTCTGATTAGCCGCGTCCGTCAGCACCGGAAACGCTGCGGCGAACTTGACAGGGATGCTTCTCCTATATACTGTTATTTGATTGTACATCAACTGTTGACCGATCGAATCGAATTGATCGCCATCCACGGAGATGCATAGAAAACTCTGTCCGTAATGCATGCCGGATGTCGGATAATCATATTCAGACCGGTTTCCCGGAGTCGAATTTTCGGTCACGTTTTGTCTCTGAGAATACTTTAGAGAATATTTTATCCATTAAAATCCATTTAAAGATATCTTTAGATGTCATAATAGTAATGAACCATTCGGGTAAAAACTACTATTAACAATTATTAAATTAATGATTGCAACGAAAATGTTAAAGAAAGGAGAGTGACTAACAATTTTAATAAACGTTAGAAAAATCTGAAAAACACAACGTCTTTAAAAAAGACGACATTAATTTTATTAACGGATGATCGTTATCTGGTTTATTTATCTGACGATTTTGCTGATAATAAAATTATCCAATTATCGAACGTTTATGGAAAAAACTGAGTAATGAAAAGGAATTATCGATATTCATTATACTCAAAACGCTTATATACTACGTACCCGTCTTGTATCGTTACCGCTGTTGGGTACAGGTGGATAATTCGGAACACTGTGAATTAACCAGAAACCTTGCTTTTTGTTCGCCATCACAACACCTTTCGTATGACCGTTTTTTCCATTGATAGGTCTGTTAGGCGGGTCGTCATTGTACAAGATCCAGAAAGCTTTCGACGCCACTGACTAAACGCATGCAATTACATAAATAAATATTACGTGCACGTGCATTTGAAGAATAATATAATTTGAAAAATTATATTCCGAAAAATTAAGTTTTACATTTTTATAATATCCGAGAAGAAAAATTCTCCGAAATATATGAACTGTAACGAATTGAAAATTAAATCAAATAAAATATTATTATCAATTTACAATTTAGATTGATTTAATAGAAAAAGTTAAATTTCGTTATTTATTACGCAGCAAGCAGTGAAACTGACAGTTGGCGCCAGCGTAAATAATTTATGTGCTAAACACGCCTGAATAATTAAACAAATACACGTTCATATTACAGTTTATTCACTCTTACGTCATCGTATAAAGGTGCTAAGGTATTCCCCGGTATAGAATTATTTGCGCTGATTTTTCTCGTGGATAACTGCCAACCTTTATCGACAGTATTGCTGGTTATATATAAATACGCTAATCCACGTCTAACCACAGGATTGCTGCTTTCCGATACCTTCGGCAACTTGTAAAGTACATACCTGAAATCGCATTGCAGTAATTATCGATAAGTTATCGTGATAGCGAAAACACGATATAATTGCACGCTCAATGCAACATTGATAACATTAATAAGACTGGCGAGAAACATTACAAAATAACGTTCGTTATAAGCTCATTAAAAAATAACGATTGTTCACGTTTGCTGAAATACTTATATCGATCGTTCCATATAGGTACTCAATTTTTCTAGTAAAGATATAAAGATTTGTAAATGAGTAGAATTAATTAAAATTTAATTATTAAATTAAATAAATAATTAAATTAAATTAAATTAAATAATTGTAAATATTATAACTTGTATTATAATTAACATAAATTGCATACATATTAAATTCTTTATATTATTTTATTTATTTGTAGATCTAAAACGCCTTTTTCTTATAAATTGTAATGACTTAAGACAATATCTCGACCTTGTTTTTAAAAATATTCTAAAATCTGTGAAAGTTATCACAATTTGTGACCAGCAGCGAAAACATAAGCATACATAACATGTTCAAAGCACTCACCAATCGACGACTCGATTGTTCTCATCTTTACACTGATTTGCGGCATCACACACAAATAACAAAATGCTTAGGAACAATAGTGAAAACATCATTAAGTTATGTTATCCAAACTTGACGAAAATACGTAGCGATCACGAACACACTAGATCACGATCTGCTGCTCTGAATTAGCAAACATTTATGATATATAATAGCGTTAATCAAAATGCATCTACAAACACATATACTTCTACTGTCCTTGTATCAGTTGTATCGCCATACCCATACTATACGGTTACGTCATAACAACAAACTACAAAGCGAAAGCTGGAATCGCGCCGACAAATAGTTCGGTCTGCATTATTTCCGGCTCATTGAAGCGAACGTCGCACATTTCAGTCGGAATACTTTCTGGAACACATACGAACTTATATGTAAATTTGCAGCTATAATAACATTGACATTCGCCGTGAAAATAATGTCCCTTTTGTAATCGTTATCATTATTAGCATTCCACATATTTTGCACAATGATAAAAAGTTACATAAAGTCATAAAACATATATATAATATGTACAGAGTCCTTAGGATGTAATAAGCTGCTGTTTCTTGTCAAATTTTGTTCAAGTAATTAGTCTGCAATAAAAATCTGGAAGTTGCAAAAAGAATTGCGAATAAGAAATATATCGTTCAGTTTTAAATTTGATGAAAATTTTCCACTTCTTCACAAAAGAAGCATTTTGATTACTAAATCCGCTTAATTGTTACATAATATCCGTATAGCGCGAAAGATAATAGTCTGTATTTTAATTTCGACTATTTTCAGTAAAATAATATTTTTAGTTCATAAAATAATTATTTATTTTATATTTCCAAATTTCTATTATGTAATAAATATTTCATTAAAGAATTTTGAATATCAAAAATTTTGATAAATTGAAAAAGAGAACGATTTTTTATTAATATTTTATTATCAATGAAAATAGATTCTTCATATATATTTACAACTTAAAATTTCCCAAAATTTATTTTTCTCTATTTATTTTATGATATATCTTTACAGGTTGATATATAGGTATCTAATATGTAAAATTTCATTAAATGTCGATTTCTGTTTATAGAAAGTTTATTTGGATTAATGGAAAAATGAGATCTATTTATTCCTTGAGTTTATAATATTAAATTAATTCTTCTGTCATATTTAATCCAACAAAAAATTTTTAGACGCTCGGTATATTAAAAATTATGTCGTTTTTCAACTAAAATGCTAAATTAACTTAAGCGTTTTGAAAGGAAATATATTACAGTACTGAGAATTATTTGAAGAGAACAAAGCGATACCGCCGCCTCCACACGTAGATAACGTCAGAGCGATGTCGCGCAGTGCGCACACTGCGCACCGCCTCTGCACACGATCTGCGCCTATCTTCACGCGGATGACCTTTGATATAGTGCAGCAGCGCCGCGGCCGCGGGCCGCGTGAGAATTTTATTAATAACATCGAAATGAGAGACGCCTGCGTCTAATAATAAGAAAACATGTTTACCTACAGTCTTTCCCACGATCTGCTTCTTCGACTGATGATATTAATACTGTTGCAGGACAGAGTATCTTCGCCAACGATATGAATGCGACGAGGACTGACGCGAGGGCCAAGGAACTTCGTCAAGACACCAAGACTGCCCGAGAGACGCGAAGGCACAAGAAAGAAAAGTGACCGCTGATGACGTCACACAGTCCCTTCCACGCGCACAATGCATCCAGACGATGATGCATTATATTCCTGCAATAGAACACTAGATCTTTATTGCGAGAAATAGAAATAATCCGCGTAATAATTTTAAGATTATTTCAATCTTTAATACAATAATCTTAAAATTATGTACACAGATCGTATCAAAAGTCAGGCTTCACGTATACATATATGTGTATTGTGTGTCATATGTGTACATGTAGGCTTATTTAATGATTAAAAATAATAGAAATAACGTATGCATTAATTGGCTATTACTATTATATTTGTTCTTCGGAATTAAATCACGAAGAGACGAGTTCTATATAAAGAAATAAAACGTGAGAATTTTTTTTTTTAAACATCAAAAAGTTGTTGATTTGCATTATGCATTTATTACACGCATTTCATAATGTTTTACTTGCATCTATCTTTGTGCGAATATACTTGTATTACTTTTATAATATAAACTGCATTCTGGTTTATCAATTAATATTCTAGTTTATTATTTATTCAGGAACAGGTGATATATATTGATCGTGTTTATTTATGCTCGTTGCATTCTTTGAATTATAAAATATAATTTCAGTACCTAGCATAACTATATATATTTAATAAATAATAATAAATAAGATAATAAATGTGGAAGCACCCGCACTTAAAATTGTTTTTAGTTGTGAACGTCTAGCGCGAACCCGCAAGATCGATCCAAGAAATTCGAGTAATCGATTGTACCTCAATTAAGTGGTAAGAAAACATCCGCCTTACGATAATTTCGCTCAAACTTTAATTAACTTTAATCGGTGATTAACTTATCTTATCAAGTAATATCCTAGTAATAGGTAATATATTTTGTTGACATGAGATAGAATGATTAATTTTTTGTTATTTAGTATATATGGAAAAAAGGATTAGATAACGAATTATAGTTAGAAATTTAGCTTTAAACAATTCAGTTGAATTAAATTAATCGATTCGACCTAAAGCGTTTCCTTATCGCTTGAAATCTTTAATAACTCATCATCATGCATTCATGAACAAAAGTATACAATTATATATTTAAAACACACGAAATTAATTTGATGTATTTAAATTTCACAGAGAAATACTAAAAATCTCAGAAAAAGATTTAAAAATATGACGTACAATATATGAACATTATTGAAATTTTGCTAAAAATATATTTTTTATTCTGCTTCAAAGTTCTTCGATTTTCGAGCGAAAATTCGCCATGACGAAGCTGAAAAGATCCGCATCGACCGCATCCGGTCGCATCGAGACATCCGCCGGCACACGCGCGAGGCTCCCGAGCGCCTGCGGCCGGTCCTGTGGGATATCCAGAGCGCACGGACGGGAGCAGCGAATGCAGCGATATCGCCGTCGGTCGGTCGGTGTCTGTCGGTCCGCCGCGTTCCGCGGTCAGTCAATTCGTGCGGCGGTGTATGGCGGACGCGAGTTCGCCGTGCGGAGGCAACGCGGTGCCGAACTGGCCGAACGTCACGAGAGGATCAAGGGTCCGCGGGGATCACGAGAATGACCGAGCGACGCGTGGCGTGCAGCACGAGGTTTAGGCTACGCGCGCGGCGCGAGTGACTCGTCTCTTCTGTGAGTTCTGTGCACCGTCCGCCGCCTTTCCTCTCGTCTTCTCTGCTCGCGTCCGTGTGTACGTGGTCCTTCCCCCTTCTCGCAGGAGAGGAGACGCCGTGATAGCCGATGGCACCGTCCGCGGTACGAGTCCACCGAGTCCACGAGCGTCGCTGGGTCCGTCAGTGACTGGAGCCGCGCGATGACTTCCGTCCCGGTGTCCCGAGAGATGATGCTCGGCTTGAAATTGTCGGTCAGTCCACTCTCGCGATAGAGGAGATTGAGAGGCGATAAGAATCACGCACACGCGATTTAATCTCACAAATTGGTCTCTCCAGCAGCGCGTTTTGTAGGAAGATTCTTTTGCTCGCTAACGTTTCGTCATGACGTAAAATGTCAATTTTTCTAATAAAGATAAAGCCTTGAGTATTGACACGTGTTTTTCCTCAAGAAGAGTTATACTATCTAATACTACGAATATATATTATCTAGCATAAAATATACTTTATTAACATCTTAATTATTGTAGTATCAAAAAGCAGACATATGTGTGTAAAAGAATATTTCATTTATCTTTTATTATTCCTATACTATAACATTCAATATAACTCAATATGACGTTTGCATTAGTATTTATCTTAAATTTTATGAAAGAGTATCACAAATTAGGTATCGTGAAAATCTCATGCTATTACTTAAATAATCTAAATTTATTTAAGCTTCTCAGTCTCCTTATTTTTTTTTTTATCATTTTTTGTCATACAATACATACTAAAAGATTTTTCTGTGTTCTTTTTATAATAATTATACCTACTTATATTTATAATAGTTTTGTATTTAACAGGTAGCAGCTTGACACGAATGGAACCTTGGAGAATCTAATGCATGAAGTATCTGCAAAATTATAAATGTGCCTTCAATGCTCTAACCGTTGAAAGAAGAAGTATCAAAATGAATAGGGCAGAGAGCGAGGATGCTGGTAAGGGCTGGCACGAGTGTGCCAGTTGGTTGACCAGATGCGGTGCGTTACGAGCGGATCACAAGGCCAACTGGCCACAGGCAACTGCGTTCGACCTGGCCTATACATTACGGGACGGTGTGTTGCTGTGCAATCTACTGAACATTGTGGATCCTGGGTGCATAGACATGAAGGATGTGAATCAGAAGCCTCAGATGGCACAGTTCCTGTGTCTGCGTAATATAAAAGTGTTCTTATCGGTGTGCTCGAGTGTCTTCGGCCTTTCCGACTCGGAGCTTTTCGAACCGTTTATGCTGTTCGACCTTTCTAACTTCCATCGCGTCCTCTGCACACTCTCCGCTTTGTCCAATTGTCCAAGACTGAGGCGAAAGAGTATACTGTGAGTAACTTTCGAGTTTTGTATTTTTCATCGCATTAGAATTTGCCATAATTATAAGATAAATAGATTAATAATTATGAAATAATAAAGAAATCTATTTTATTTGTTGCAGTGGATTCTCTGTTGGTCATGGAAGATCACAAGAGGACATTTATAAGGATTTACAAAGTGCTGGCGCAGGGTAAGAACCTATTGCTAAGATAATAGTTACATTTTGAGTTTATTAAATATTGAAGTCCAAAAGCATTATATCTTGATTCTAAAAGATTAAGGTTTGTCTCTTTTAAAATGAAACTTCCATTTTCTATTGTCACGTTATACAGACACGTGTATATCTTCTTAAATAAATAACTTTTAAATAACGATTAATGAAAAGAATCGATAACGATTAATGAAATTAATGAAAAGAAATAATTGCATTGTTCTTCAAAAATAACATCAGAGACTTTAGTAATTTTTATATTGGTTTAGCGCCACACATGGATTGGTGGCGTTTACCATAAAAACTAGAGCTGCAGACGTAGATGAGTCTCGGGTTTATCAGGAATTGCTCTGCTTCTCGAGCAATTCTCAACGTAACTGGCCTTCCGTGGAGAAGGTATACGTCATTTTACGATTTAACAATCTTAAAAACATTTTGCTGAAAGAATACCAGCCATCATTGTATCCTTCTTTCGCAAATGCAGTCTATGCCTCTTCAATCTATAAATAGTAAACGATCCAAAGCATGAATCGAAACGTTCTTGTGTACACAAACAAAATGTTATGCTGTGATTTAAAACCTATTGCTCGGAAAAAATTTCATTTTGATTCAAACAGCTTCGTTTTCGTGAATGTAAAAATCTTTCTGATACTTTCTTACGTCAAATTTTTGTCTCGACTTATACCCCAAATTATTTAAACATAAGTATAAATTACATTTATTGTACGAAAGACTTTTTTTTTTTAATATTGAAAGTTTTTATTGTGCATGGTACATTTTTATACAGATATTGTATATATTTCTGTGTGGAAGAAGCTCTATTTCATAATATTTTATATGCTTTATGAAGCATAAATATTTTCTCGTAATATTTTTCAAAATATGTATAACTGATCTATACGTGCATATTATGTATTATTAAAAAAAAAATTACATGTATACATAAAATTGTATATACATGTATATATATTGTATATATATAATATATATTAAATTTACATGTTGATGCATAAATTATATATACTGTCTACATGATACAATGGTGGTACTGTTTCACTCTTCATGCTGAAGATACATATTGAACGCAGTTATCATAAGTGGCAGACCTTATAATTGTGCTATATTATAATTTTAATTTTTGCCGAGAACTTAGCAATTCCCGTCAGTATGCATGTCATAGTGCATGGCCACGTTTTTTTCGTGTTTTTATGCTAAAGCCGCGAAGATGAGGGTCGCCGCAGAAGGTTTAGGAGACGGGAGGGTGACGAGACGGGCGGCGGGAGGGATAATGAGGATCCAGTCGGCGAGGAAGATGGGTATGGAGCTTTTTGCAGCCACGCGCAAAGCGAGGAGATCTACCAGGACCTCTGTAGTCTGCATTTACCACCTCCTCCGTCAGTTGCGCAGGTTATCATTTTTTTTTTTTTTGCCCTTATTTCTATTCAGTTAACAACTTTTTATACTATTGTGTAAGACGTTGCCAAACCTTCCCTTTTTTCTTCGGCCATTATTTGAAAAACTTGAAGAAGAAGCAGCTAGTCAGAGAGACCGTCTGCTAAAATGCAGAAAGACTGCATGAATGTACTAAATGTTTAATCTCATTATTGAGAATACAGGAAAGTCGAGTGAATTCTTGTTTATTATTAGCGCATTTACGTACGATTAATTTTGTTATTCACCATGCGCTACGCTTTACACCTTGCATACTACTTTGTAATTCGCACAAAAAACGCTTCTTTTTATCGAGATAATCTTCGTGCAACAGAGTAGTGCCATTTCTGGAGGTGAGAAGAGAGATTACGTTATCCAGGAGCTCGTGGAGACCGAGCGAAACTACACAGAAGTTCTCAGTAGCCTACTTAGACACTTCGCCCGACCGCTATCGTCGTTACTCCGGCCCGAAGATTCCGCCCGCATCTTCTTCGGTATCAAGGAGCTCGCGGAAATCCACGTAGGCTTTCACAGTCAACTACGCAAGGCGCGGAACGGCGCCGCGCTCGCCCAAGTCTTCCTGGACTGGCGGGAGAAGTTCCTCATTTACGGCGATTACTGCGCAAATCTCACCGTAGCACAAAATACTCTGCAGGAAGTCTGCGCGCGTAACGAAGTAATCAATCAAGAAGTTATCGTAAGTTTTACAGTGCAAATTGTAAAACTAAATTACCAAAAAAAAATAAAAGTTTTATATTTTACATTCAGACTTTTTAGATTTAAAATTAAAGAAATCATTATTTCGCCAAATTTATTTAATATTCCGATGTGTATAATATCAGAAATATAATCTCTAGAAATACCTGTAAAATCGTATAAAATCACTAATTCATTAAACAGAGTAATATATTTGAGCTGTTTTAACATTGATACTTATTACAGAGGTGCCAACAAGAAGCTAACAATGGTAAATTTAAGCTGCGCGATATACTGTCTGTGCCGATGCAAAGGGTGCTCAAGTATCACTTGCTATTGGATAAGTTGGTGGAGGAAACGCCTCGCGAGTGGGTAGAGGACTGTCATGCGTTGGCCAAGGCGAGGGAAGTGATGGTCGATGTCGCTCAGTATATAAACGAAGTGAAACGCGATTCCGATACGCTTGATATCATCAAGGACATCCAAGCATCGATAATCGACTGGGATGTGCCTGAGGATGCGCAACTGAAGGATTTCGGCCGATTACTTCGTGACGGCGAGCTCAAGGTTTGCTTAATATCTTCTTAAACAAAAATAGATATTTTCAGTTAGTTTCCAATAAAACGTTGCAATGGACTCTAAAGTTAGCTTAGTACGATTGAACCGTATGACTAATTTAGTTTTTCTATAGGTAAAAGCTCATGGCGACCAGCGAATAAAGGCCCGTTATGCATTCGTGTTCGAACAAGTGGTACTGATTTGCAAAGCTGGCAGAGGAGATCAATATTGTTACCGAGAAACTCTACGATTAGACGACTATAGACTGGAGGACCACATAGGACGGCGAACTTTGGGCAGAGATTCACGTTGGTCCTACCAGTGGTTACTTGTACATAAGCAGGCGTACACGGCATACACTTTATATGCGAGAACGGAGGAGCAGAAGCAGATCTGGATAAAGGCGTTGCAGGATGCAATGGATAATGTTAATCCTGCAGCCTGTCGGAATACCAATCATAAATTCAAGTTGACAACGTTCGACACACCTAAGAGCTGTCAACGATGTGGAAAATTTCTTAAAGGCCGCATATTCCAGGTAAATGATTTAGTTCGCAAAATGTTTAATTATTTGCATTATCAGTCGCTTATAGCTATACGAAAAATAGATAATCTAATCTTTAGTGGACACAATTTATACCAAAAGTGCCAATTTTGTAATTTTTGTATAATTTTTTTCAAAAGAGCCAATTGTATAAAAATTGGATTACGTAAATCTTGAAGAATAAAACTAATAAAATTCATATAATAAAATCCTAATAAAACTCTAATAAAAATTCACCGAGAACTTGTTGAATCGTGTAATTTTCAAGATTCAAAAGAAAGTATAAGAAAGAATTAAAGTAATTTAAAATTATAAAAAATGAGAAATGTAAAAATCGATGATTTGAGAAATTAGCATTTCCAAAATTTGCCATTCTGTTTCTTGATCTTTCTCAGAGCATCAGAAAATCCAAATCACAAACTTTTTAACTTTATCGAGTATCGTATCACATAGGGCTATAAATGCGAGGTATGTCGCCTTGCCGTGCACAAGCAGTGCATCGCGCACTCGGGTCGCTGTATGCCCACGCCGCCGTCGCCGACACCGCCGCCGCCACTACCGTGCGAACGTGCACTCACCATGAAGCTGTGGTTCGTTGGGGAGATGGGTAGAGATGCAGCTTCCAATAAACTGGAATCTCGTGAAGATGGCACCTACATGCTGCGCGTCCGTCCGGCTGGACAGCCGCGTCTTAAACATGAAACCAATTACGCTCTTAGTATCAAGTAAGTTTGAACGCGCGACAAAAAATCCCTTTATTTTAGAATAATTCTATTTAATTTTATCTTTTCCATTTCCATATTATTTTGAAGAAAACATATTTAGATCATTTATATATTCTATTATTTCGATAAATTTTTAATATTTAAAGTTAAACATTCTTCTATTTATTCTATTTATCTATTGGAATTTCTTAAAGTCTTTCATTGGATACTGATAAGAGTGATAAGACCATATTATATCTTTTAGAGCGGAAGGAGCAGTCAAGCATATTCGAGTGTTCAAACGCGATGTGGACGGCGCGGATCTGTACTATCTTAGCGAGTCTCGGTTTTTCAAGAGTGTCGTTGAGTTGGTCGAGTACTACGAACGAGCGTCGCTTTCGGAGAACTTCGAGAAACTGGACCAGCGTCTATTATGGCCGTACCGGCGTGTCCTGGCCAAGGCGCTATTCGACTTCCGCGGCTGCGAACGCAATCAACTGAGCCTACGACGTGGTTGTCGAGTCGTGGTACTGAGCAAGGAAGGTGATGCCAAAGGATGGTGGAAGGGTAAAATAGGCGATCAAGTAGGATTCTTTCCAAAAGAATATGTGGAGGAGGAATAGGATTATTAAAAACACGGACCGTTATTATATCGTTGCATATAATATATCGGATTCCCAAGTTTTCGGCTAGACGTATTTTGATCATTGATTACTATGTATTGTGACAAAACGATGAGATTCTTTTATGAAATGCATACTTGTAAATATAAAGTTTTTAATGAATTGGTGAAAATTTGTGAGATATTTTTATAGGAGATACGTATAATATTATTTGAGATCCCTACATACACAGATATGACATTTGTTACATAAATTTTACACTTAGGAGGAGACATTTTTATCTTCTGTGTGATAACGTAAGATCTATTAACCTCACGGCATGAAGAATGTTATATATAACTGAAGGTGAAATGTAAAAAATAAGATTTTACAATACATAAAGTCGGGTATAATTTAAACCATACTGTTACAAAACTTCTAATTTTTTTTAATTATAGAACCGACATCTTATACGCAACGACTTAATATTTGTTGACCTCTCGATGGCAGATAAACGCCATGGTAATCATCTTACGGTGCAATTATAATAACTCTATCGACGCATACCTCAGTAGGGAAGAATAAGAAGACGAGTTTATTCACGAGGCATTTTTGCGTTGTATAAAAAAAAGTAGGTAAATGTATGCACAGTTTGCACGTCGCATGCGTAATTTTGACGCTACTGTTCTTTTGTGTTTAACGAGATAAAAACGCGTCACATCGATATGTGCATGGCGCTACACTTAGGCCGGTATTCATAGTCGGTCCTTATCTTTCAAGACCGTCTTAAGTGATGTCTTAAGATGCTAATACGGCTCTCTGTGATTGATTCATAACACCTTAAGATTATACTTAAGATATCTTAATATAAGATCGGTCTTAAATATAAGATCCGATTATGAATACCAGCCTTTAGACAACTTAGAAAAATATTTTTAGCCACGTGTATAGAATTATAAAGATAATTGCGTATATATATTTTTTACTGCGACGCGGCATTCCTGATAATCGTTAGGCGATGGTATCATAAAGACTAAAGTTGTCTGAAAGTGCGAATTTAGAAAAATATGTGCACATACAAAATAAAAGAACGGGAGCTTATTTTCTTTGAGAATAAAATTTTTCTTAAAGAAAATTAAAAGAAGAGAAAAATCATACCAAAGAATTGCAACTAATATTTTTTATAGATGTGTCTCCACTTCAACTTTAACAAAATATGAATTTTTCGCCTAAAAGATCTGCTTCCAATTCCCTTTTTTCTATGAGCATACTATATGTGTGGTGGTCTATATCTCTCTTGTCAACAACTTTCTTCTTTATGATTAAATTTCAGAGTCAATTGCCAGAAGTTAATTGTACATAATCCTACTCGTACAATTAATAAGAGATATTTCTAGTTATATTTAAATTGCGAACAAATAAGCACACAAATTGTATACAGGGTGTTTGGTAATTGGAGAACAAAGAGAGCAATTTCTCATTAAGATCAAGTCAAGAATAAGATCATTAAGTCTAAGATCATTATATTTGTATAAATTATATTCGTGTTTCACGTGTTAATTATATCTCAAGAAATTATTCATTTTGCAAGCGTTCAATTTTATGATTCTTGAAAATATCTAATCATTTCTATTAATTATCGGTGTCTATTGACTTTTATAATATCATGTATTTAGATAAAATATAATTGTATATAAATTTCTATGATCTGATTGTTGCTTGGAGTTACAAGTCCACGAGAGAAAAGCTGCCTAAAAATTTTAATTTATTATAAGCTCAATTAGTGCCAATCAAAACTCTGTCTAGATGGGAAAAATAGTAATATTTAGGTACTAGTTTAAAAGTCTAGGAGAGAAATACACCAAATCTTATTAACGGCTTGTAATATTTGCTTGATATATTCGTTATTCTAAGCAACAAAATTAATTAATTATAGAAAATTTATTCGAGAAATTGAGAAATTATTCCTCTTTCTTATAGTTATATTACTTATAGTTATATTACTGGTTATCAAACAACTATATATAGATGCAAATATATATATATAATAAATAGATATATATATTTTTTATTGTAAGTATAAAAAATTAATTTTACTATTTTTTTAATTGTTAGACATATTTTTCTGAGTGTGCCAATAAGAAATTCTATCAAATAAAGGGTCTTATCGAGATGTTATACAAATGCTTATACGATAGTGTCTCAATATTTTTACTTTTATTAACAATTCGAGTGTTTCAAATTATCTCAATCACTTAATAGTTTTGGTCTCCGATCGTTTACGATACACAATCGCGGCAACTTTCTGTTCTATCCTCTTACAGCCGGCCATCGAGTACAGATTATGCGGCTCGGGGCCAAAGGTCAGGTGCGATAGCGCCTCCTCTATCTCATCATCCTTTGGGTTGACCCCTCGCTCGGTGAAAGCTCTTGCCAAGCATTTTCTAACGTGCACCTCCTCAAGAGGTAGAAAAGGCACATAATGATCGATCACACTGGTCTGTATAGTGTCGCTGTGATAGAAACCACCCTTCTCACTGAACGCTCCGTCGGCTATCAATTTCTCGAAATCCTGCAATTGCGTGTCCTCCCGATTGTTGCCCCTTTCCCACATGTTCGTGAGATGCTGCACTATCTGTGTGCTGCCGGTATTCGAGAGAAATATAAAAATAGCTTTGTTCTGATACATGGATTCTCCTGTCTTGGTGGATTTGTGATAGCTGTTGTAGTCGAGAAAGGGAACCAGCATGTTCAGCAGGCCCTCCGGCATTTTGTCCACCTCGTCGAATACATACATCGACCTCTCGCACTCTTGCAGGCCGTTGGAGATAATTTTATACAAAACTTCCTAGAAAAAGAAGTTGTCTATTACATTTTTATTTTCTTTTAGTATATTACAATAAATTATATATATTTGAACGTACCTTGTACTCATCTACTTTTCGTTCTAGAGGAAAATCATTGCGGCCGTTGAAAAAGTGGAAATACTTGCTCTCCATACCGTTTTTATAAAAAGCTCTCGCGATCATCTGCACCACGAAGTTCTTGCCAGTTCCTGGCGTACCATGAAAACTCATTACCAATGCCTTGGGCGAATTGTGAGTTTCCCAGTGGCCCCGCAGTGCATTTATGATTGTTTCACGAGCAATTTGTTGTCCGTATAACTTAGCGGTAAGCATGTATTCTAATCCTATAATTCCAATAATTCTTTAATTATACATAGTCCTTTTATTTCTATCTTAATATCGTAGAGGGAATACATAAAAATATTACAGACAATACTATTAAATTGCTTGCAGAATTTCAAAATTAATTTCTTATTTTTCATTAAATAAAGAAATTTATTTAGTAAAAAATATACTATTCTTATTATTGAAAAATACAAAGATACTAATCACTCAAAGCTAGATCTCTATAAAAAAAAAAACAATTGTACCCTTAGTTAATTAGCAAATAGAAAGGTCCCTTCTTAATATATAAGTACAATATACCACAAATAATATAGATAATTAAATATAAAATCTAATGACCATCGACAATCGTACGACAGGATATTAAAGAAAATAAATGACAGGAAATCAAAGAAATCAAATTAGTTATAATAAAAATAATAAATCCACCAGACACACGAGTCTTTCATCGGATTGAAAAGGCGTCTCCGATTCGATTTAATGGAGATACGATAATCTAAGCTTCTTTTTCTTCAGAAGAAAAATTATTCGCACTCACTGTCTAAGTCAGGATGGATGTACTCGTCCGTGCAGCATTCCTGATACCGGCACTTGTACTTGTCGTACGCGAAATAACCTAAACCACTTAAACCGCTTAACGCACCGACTACACCGAGCGTTATGAGTTCGCACAGTGCGAACGCGAGGACCGTAGAAATAAGTAGCAAAGGCACCAGAACGCGATCGGCGAGATTCATGTTTGGCTGTCGGGGTACTTTCTTGCTTTCTTCTCCACCTTTGTTTTCCTTCACAAGTAAACATCGCTCACAATGCTCACATCAGGTTCACATGACGGATCATCGACGGTATGCCGCGCCGTGTTGCGTCACGAGCCAGCATCGCTCTTCGCTCCATCGCGCTTAATTGGATCTGTCACCTGAAAAAACGTGCGTAAGCAATGCGTGAGCGTGACCGCATCCGAGTGAGTTGTCGAAGATGTTGTGGCGCGAATCGAAACGCGAGGTACAATGTACATACAATGGTACAATTCGACCATTCGACTGATTCGACGCGTCGCGAGGACGCGAGTATCGAATTAGGCGGAGCGGCGGAGGGCGGAGGTCATGGGAGGTCTGACAATGGGACACTCAAACGAGAACCGGTTTATACCGTGCAGTGTTCGATTACACTTGGATTGTATCCCATGAAGCGACCGCGTACCACCTCGGGAGTCCCTGGGACTTTAATTCTTGCCGTCAGACACGAAATCGTTTTGTATAATATAAATTGAGGGAAAGAGAACAAGAATATTTCGCATTTTTTAATTAAATTAACGACTAAACTAATCCCTAATGTATATAACCAAGAGTAATCGCGAAAATTTGAGAGAAACCACGTACCCTGTCAGAAAGCGCAGATTTGCATGTTTATTATTAATTTCTCTCGATTCTTATAAAATCCAACTTTCCACCCAAAATAACGAAACAAAGTAAAATTAATTCGCATATCCTGTGAAAATCATCAGCGTCTCCTCGACTAGCTCGATAGTGATCGCAATATATAGAAATATGATTATTTATATTGATCAGTTGACCTGTGAGCTTTTAAATAATAAAAAGCATTATTGGTTAGCTCACAGTTGCAATACACACAATATGCACATAATATTTATTTCCTTTTATCACAAATATAAAATCAAAATCCTTAAAACTCCTTAATTTTTCCTGGCATTCTAAAAATTGTGCCTAAACTATAAAATAACACTGAAAATAAAATTGCAAACAAAATATAAATTTTCCGATATTTCTAACGAAATATGAGTCTGCTTATCCCCTCGATCCGATGATAGATTACTCATTATTTAAATAGATGACATAAAGACATAATGTTCAACATATAATTTACATTAATTGTATCAATAGATTTATAGATAGGCCTTAACTTTAATCTCTGTTTAACTTACGGCCATTGCACACAACAAAGTTTTAGTCATAATCGTAAGGCCGTAAGTAAATAGACCAATCACAGTCGATTATTCTCCTTGAGCTCGAAGAATAATCGAGTGTGATTGGTCTATTTTCTTATGGCTTTACGATTATGACTTACAAGCAATGGCCCCTTTAATTAATTATATTGTCTTTTTCTGATTAATTCTCATAACTTATAGAACAAAAAATAAAAAATTAATTAAACTGAAATTAAAGTTAAAATCTGCATTGGTAGAAATAGATATAATGTCCATTTCTACCAAAATGCCGATTAATTAACTTTAGAGATTAAAGTAAATTAATTGGCAATATTGGCATTGGTAGAAATGGACATTACAGTTGAACTTGTTACATGTTTCATCTTTCCTCTTAGAAATTAGAAAAAGATAAAAAGTAAATTAAACCGAGATTAAAAGTTTAATCCGTATTGGTAAAAACGGACATAAAGTGCCACTATTTCCAACGTCTGTTAAATAATCAATAGAGATTGGCTATTTCGATAGTTAACGCCGTTAACGGTCGGTTAGAATAAGACGTTGGAAATTGCCGCTCTTTTAAAAGAACAGCTGGCCTAAAGGTGTAGAAAGTGCGGATTACGCGTACTCTCATGTAAACCGGTCGTTCGACGACGATCGACGATCGTGTCGCCCGGGGCCCGGAGTCCGGAGCAGCACGGTGTCAAGCGACCGATGATAACACGAAATCGCTGGCACCGATCGAAAACGCTTATCCTAACCGCGAGCGTCACTCCCTAGAGCATTAGTCGTTGGTTGACGGTCTAACGCGCGCGTCGGTGACGATTGTGACGAAAGCGTGAGAAAAAACGCTGAGTCAATCTACGTGGATTGTTTGCTGAGGAACAGTGATCTTTAGTCCCGACGAAGAGACCCGCTAACCCCGCTAACCGACGAGATGGCAACTAAGGACGTTAAGGATGACACCGCGGCCGCTGCTACTTCAACCGGCAAGCTCTTCACCCGGGCGGAAGTAGCGAAGCACACCGACACCTCCCAGGATACGTGGATCATCATTCACAATAACGTCTACAATGTCACTCCGTTCCTCAATGAGGTTACAGTTTTTTCCCCTCCCGCAAATATTAAAAAAAAAGAGAGAGAAACTTTAGACACCGACTTGCGTATCTTTGAATCAAATTCAATGAGAATCTAAATCTTCTTAGTCTTTCTTATTCAAAATACATGCATATTTCGTGTTGGAACTAATCTAATGCGTTAATTTTCTGTAATAGCATCCCGGTGGCGAGGAGGTACTCCTGGAACAAAAGGGACGCGACGCTACGGAACCTTTCGAGGATATAGGACATTCGACTGATGCGAGACAAATGATGGAATCGTACAAAATTGGAGAGCTGGTAGAAGTATGAATTAATTTTTAATTTCAAGTCACGTTTTATATTACTCTTGCATTTTTTTTCTTCTTATTGTCAATTATTTGTATTTCAGGAAGACAGGACGAAAGATGGCGGAAAGAAGGGTAAAACCTGGTCTAGTGGAAATGAAAATCCTAGGTATGATCTCATTTCCATTTTCCTATCCTGCTATTTTAAGAACATGACTCTAACTTTCTTCTAACAATTCTCTAACACGTTTCAATATTTCAGAATAATCATACTTTTTTTACTGTTCCAGAAGATTATTTTCTTTGACAAAACAATTCCAGTTTCAACTTATTCCTAAATTTTCCATTTTTACAGCCATCCCTAAATTTTCCAGTTCCACAGCCAATTCTAAATTTTCCATTAGCATAAGTAACTCCTCTCTCTTCTTAACTTTCTTTAATTTTGATTATTCCACAAAGACGGTATGAATATAGAAACTTGCTTTCAATAAAGGTGATGTCATAATACTTTATCTAACGTTATCTGATTTGGATATTTTTGCACTTGTGCCGTGCAGATGTGTAATGATTTTATTAAAGCTGAGTATTTTGTATACTTGTCTTTTATCACAGTAAAATCACAATTTTTCATTAGCTTGTTTATTATAGACCAATTCCTTTTAGTGACACAAGTCGACACAAGTGTCGTTCTGTCTTTGTTATTCATTGAATGCCAAGAAGGATAGAACGATGTTTGTGTCGACTTGTGTCACTAAAAGGAATTGGCCCTATGTAACTCCAAGAACACGATATTTTCTTTTGTTAGTTAAATTTTCCATGCTTTGAAAGTAGTTTTAGCAATGCTAATGCTTTCTTTTCCAATGCTAATATTCAGCATTATGTTAGGAAGTCTAGTTTTACATTTGAAATACCTACTTTTTATTTGTGACTGAAAATAGATCTTTCTTAAGCGTGATTTTCCGGAGAACTATGGCTTTTTGATACAAATAATTTAATAATAATAATAATAATTTAATTTTTAATATACTAGCTTCTCCTTGTTTCAATGTTTTTTTAAAGTCTCGCTAAACTTGTAGACAAAATACATCAGTTTGATTTTAATTCATTTAACACCTGCATGAATAAAATCAAATGTGAACATGTTCATGCTGTCTAAATTCATATTTATTGGAAACTGACAAAGTTTCCCTTTTTAAGAATCGTTATATGTAAATAGTCGATGCTGCATCGTGATGTGATGATTGGCAATTGCAGTTCTTGGTGGTCCTGGTTGATTCCAATCGCCATTGGGGTGTGCGCGACCATCTTCTATCGCTACTTTATCAGCCTACATTAAAGCATTCCGAGCCCTTTTTCATATGTTATTTGTTAATAACTATATATGTAGATAGATAGATATATATATGTATACATATGTATTGATTGATAAATTGTTATACATTTTTTCCGAATGTATGTCGCGCACTGTTGTTTTCTATGAACCAAATAACGCATTTTCTGGCCTATAGGCTCTAAAACCGAGACAGAAAGAGGGATAAGGAGAAAAGTCGACGATGTATTATATAATGATATACAAATAACGCGCATTTATATATTTATATGTATACGTTTGTACACACGGTATATATATGCATATGTACATGTAGCGTTCGTACGCGACGTCGTTTTCCGAATTGACGACTTTAATTGAATAAACTACTTTAATTCCTTAGAAAGAAGAACCCCCGTGAAACAAAGAAGTAAAATCCCGTCCTTAAATCCTTAAACGAAAAAAAACAGGCGGCTGCGAGCAGACGAAAACTAATCAAAGTAATTCATCAATCAAACCGTACGAAACGTGATTGCGATTGCTTACGTTATTTACACTTCTTGCAGCAAATTGATCCAGCAGACTGTGTCAACCGCATCGCTGATGAGAAGAAAAAAGTGGCTGCATCGAAAATAATATTTTATATAACGAGTACAATGAATTTATAATTGCATTCACTTTTTTTTTTTTTTTTCCAAATTATTTACCGATAAGCGCGTGATACATCTCGAAAAATCTAAATAATAACGCGTACGAGTTATAAAGTTTGAATTAATAAAAATAATGTGTGCAAACAAGATTAGGACGCTGTACAAAAAATTTGGGAGATACTTGAATCGAACCTAAATTTACTAAATCTCAACCTCAGATCGATTCTGTGTACTTGCGAAAATTATCAATTATTCTTAAATAGATCATGCGGACCAAAAAAAGAGAATATATTACCATTAAATCATTCTTTTTTAATAAGACTATATATCCTATTATAAATTATAAGTTTTACATAAATTTTACATAATTTGTATAAAATTTATAAGGATACATATACATATCCTTTATTTATGATACATATTTATATTAAATATTCATATTGTATATATTTTACATATTCATAAATAAAAATTCTGTTGCAAAAATTCAGGCGCATAAGCGTTCATCTAAACCGCACGAAACTAATTCGACGGAGCTGGCGTTGAAATTAAACGCCGGCGTCGAGACGTCCTGGAGCACGCAGGAGCCGCGTGATGAGCGCGGGATAAACCAATGGATGCTTCGCACCATTCCGGAGTAAGGATTCACGGCGGCGTCGCTCCGTTGTCGGTATCGAGCGAATATTCTCCGACGCGCGCGTCTCATCGCGCCGCGGCGCACCGCGCCGGCTCTCCTCGCTTTGCCCTCGCGTCTCTCCACAGTCTCCACAGTCCACCGTCCACCCTCTCGCGTCTCTCCACTCCCTCGTCAGCGACGGCTTTGGCTAGACCTCGCCTCCGACTCCGACGAACGCCCAGTAAAGCGCGAAAGCTCGCTAAGTGAGCATCGTGGAGCGTTACTCTGTCACAGAGGCGTCAGCAATAATCTATTAAAGAGAAAAGAGATACCGGGCGAGGAGACACATCGCGAACAAGTAGATCCGGCGGACCGAATATAGCGGTGTCGTCGCGAGGGCGAGAGCGAGAAACGAGAGAGGAGAGCTAACGAGAGAGAACCGGAGGACAGAAAGCGGAGAAGGGAGCGCAACGCACGCTGAAAAGGGCAGCAGGAGAGAGGAGATAGAGCAGCGGCCGGTCCCGGAAGTGGAAGGGCAGAGGTCGGCGGGGCGGCAGTGAAGAAGGGGGTGCGAGTGGACGAGGACGACGAGTGGAAGGACGCGTGAGGATAGCAGCTGCGTAAGGCGCGAACGGCGGTGGTTGCATTGAAACGTAGCGGCGTGGTGTCATGAGAGGCGGTCTCACGGTCCGCCCTTCTTATCGGTCCCTCCAAGAGTCATGCATGTCGCGCCCCTCAAACGAGGTAAGCGCGTAATCGCAACCCGGCGTATATGAGCAACTTTCCTACGTCGGAAGATCGCGCCGCTAACTGACAGGGATGCCGGTCGCATCGAATCGTTGCTCTAATCGGTCGGTTTAACCGGCTCCGCACAATTTTGTCTTCTAATGTGAAAGAGAGTTGATCCAAATCATATCCGGTTGATTAACGAGCCAATCTCTATCTTAAGGATTCTTAAAACTGAATGTTATTATTTAATTAAATTAATTAATTAATTAAATTTTTTCTTTATATTTCACCCGTGAATGATTGCGATGCGATCGGACCTCCCTCGGTATACACAAGAAGTATAGAGCGAATTCTAGCTTCAGAACGTCTTCTTGACCTTATACTTATTTATTTAGGGTTCTTATATTGCTTTCATTCTAACTGATAACTTAAGGACTTCGGTACAAAGATGATCTCGTGCGAAAGTAAAGTTAAATTAATCAGTAACTCTTGCAAATTCCTGGAGAAGTAGAGATTAGATCATTCCGCCACAAAGCCTCGCGATTAATGGTCCCCGCATCTCGCCGGTATGCACGCGATACGCCTACGTTTGTTTGTTTGTAATGGAAACAACTGGTGCGCTTAATTGTTTCAGGGGGAAAAAAACTGCTAGAAGTTTAAAAGTAATGAAATTTTAATTGAATAATCTTTGTCCGCGCGTTGCGTACGATTCGTTATAATATTATTTCTGAGAGAAAAGCAAACAATTTCGAATTAATTACAAAATAATCAGTATTGATGAGAAAACGACTCTAGGTATTAATTAGAACTTTATGAAAACCACCTACATAAAGTGTTGCTAAATTACCATTTATTATTTGCGAATATCTGTTATTTTTTTTGTTAGAACTTTGGGATTTGTCTCTCGATTTTGAAAAAAGACAGATTAACAAAATTGTTAATCAAATAGCGTGCACATTATTTTCGTACATTATTGTTGAAAATATAATATCTCTCTCTTAATACAAATTTATTATTATTAATTTATATAAATAAATTTATTAGTCATTACAAATTCTCGATCGGCGCGGTTTACCGTTTCAGCAGAAGGGAAAAAAGGCGCGATTAACCCATGTCCATATATAGCTTTTTTTCTCAGCGGGAAAAGTAACTTCCACTAGGACAGTTTGTTTTAAAAAAGTTTTATATAAAGAATTGAAGCGTTTCGCGTCGGCAAAATATAATAAAACCAACAAAACAAATAGAACAGCAAGCGTTGTAAAAGCCGATAATAATCGCGCGGCTGAGTTTTCTTCCTTCAGTTAAAAATAGCGCTGGAAAACGAAAATACCCTTACAAGAATATGTTATTAGGTCTAGAATATCTTGGGAATTATCTCGATGAAAACAATATCATCTCGGACTGTCTGTATATGTATGGGTATACATATGTGCGCGCATGTATGTGTTTTATGCGACATAAGCACCGACGTCATTCTGCGAATATAATCTAGCCTTATTAGCACAATGAAAGGGAGGCAGGGAAAGAGGAAAGAGTGCGCTTGCACTCTTGGGAATTTACAGGAAAGAAAGAAAAAAAATTCAATTAAAAAATAGCTCAACCATTCAAGAGTATCTATATTCTCTCGCTAGCTCATCTCGAGTGTAGAGTAAACAATTCCTCTCAACGCCTCCTGTGACGTCGATATCGAGTATCGATGACGTTCTACGGCTGCAGGTAACATTAAGAGGTATTAGACGTGCTCTTATTAATTATGAAACATGAGGAGTAGTTGAAGGCCGGCGAGAAACACGTGGACATTACACGAAGACATTCCTTTTCAGGGCGTGATCGATGAAAAACGATAGCATCGCGTAAACGGTGTGCCACCCCTGCAAAAATAAGAAAATATCTATATGATTTTAGTACAGTTGTGTCCTGTGAAAGATAAAAGTATTTTAGTTCTTTATCGTAGAGGTGTTTATGGTTTAATGTTTTCTTTGCATTAAAAGTCTATTAAAGGCTCTGACAGAGATTGCGAATTCATGACGATAGCAAGACGGATTTAGAGAGAACGTAAGTCTCTCCTTTTATGCCTTTAGTCACTTGGTGGGGTAATAAATAATTCCCGGGCACCCGGTGTGCCCGCAATTGAAGGCAACGAGCGTTTCGCGTCACGAATACACTTGGATGTATTAACGAAAAACCTGTTGGTCGCGTCCTCGTGGTCGAGCGTAGTGTGCCAAGAAGATGTGTCCAGTGGTTACTCTCGCGATAGCTCGAGTCTCGAGATGTTTGCTAATTATAAACGTCTCGCCGTCGAGCCTCTTATTCCCTTTGTCAATGAAAAAAAAAACGGGTTTTGCTAGGTGCGACTCGGTGAGTTTGCGGCTGTCAATCATTTTTAGATGCGACACTACGTGAAACGGTACGTTGCGTAATCCTGCGCTTGAATTTCACGCGTACTTACTACTTAGTCGAGGACGTAGTCAGTCAAAATGTAATCAAACCGACGACAACCGCGACAACTCAAATTATCAACGATAATGGCAATTAATAATAGTAAAAAAATAATTAAAACTGTATTATAACCATTGGTCGTGACGAATATCATTTATTAATCAACAAATGGATATATTTTGTTATGATTATTTATTCGAAGAATAAATAATGAATGGACATGTTTTATTATTATTATTTATTTGATGAATTAACGAAATTCTGTACCTTTAATGAAAAAATTTGTATTTATTAATTAACAAAGTTTTTAAAATTAATTGCATGACAAAGTTAAATTTGTTTTTAATATTCTCATTTTAAATATTTCATTTGATAAATTATTAACGAAAGAATTATAATAATTATTATGTATATATATAATTATGTGTATATAATCATATTTAATTAATTTCTCCCAAATACTAACAAGTAACGATTGGCTGCATTTTGAAATACATTTTACGATCGACTGTCCAAAATGGGTGGCACTCTTCGTGCGACAGTACTTTCTATTTAACTCTCTCGCGACATCGGCTCACGATGATAAATGACTCGATGTCACTTGAGCGTCGTAGGTTCCCTTTCCTACGATTTATTAATATGACGGGAAATTTTAGATCATTGCAAAAACTGCAGTATCGGTTATTAATATATTTACAGAAAATAGAAATGATAAACTTTTGGATAGAAATTTAATTAATTTTTTAATAATGTTTGTGATTAAAAAGATAATAAAAATCTCATTAATTTTCGTTCGATATAACAATCGTAATCTGTAATATTATTATGAGAATGTTAATAATTTATTAATCAAACGCCAGCAATTACACTTAAGTGGAAACAGCACGTTATGGTCAGACGGGCTAAAATAGTCAGGCGGGGGCACACGATCGATTCTACGATAACTCGAGATCGGGCGCGAGCCTCTACTTTGAGAGTATCACCGGTATCAGCCGATTTTCTTGTCTTGTATCGACCGCTTTCTCACGACTGTTGACCCATAATTGTTACAAATCGCGCTTAACGCGCGATAAAGTTAAGCGTCCACTTGAATCGACGAGGGCCGCTAATTCATGATTAATCGCCAATGAAGCGATCACGATGCTATCGGGTTTCATCCATTCATAATATACTTAGCGTGCTTAGTATATATCCTTTTATATATCCCCTGACAATGAGATGTATAGAGTTCATCCATATATAAAATTACAATTACTTAATAACCTTATTTTACAAAAGTGTGTTATACACTTTAATAAGTATACCGTAAAGTAGATACTTGTATATGCGAAATAATCATATTTTCATGTCTCGAAATAGCTTCTTATTTGTCTTGCGTCTTATATTTTTTATTATGATTATTTATTCGATCAACTAACGAAATTCTGTTCCTTTAATGAGAATTTGTATTTATTGATTTTTATTAATTTATATTAAGTTTTCAAAATTAATTACATGCCAAAGTTAAATCTGTTTTTAATATTATTCTCGTTTTAAACATTTCGTTTTTATTGAATTACATTATATATATATATACATATATAATTCTAATTAAAATATAAAATATTTAAGGTATCTTCTCTCTTTCTCATGTCATTCACCCTGTCTCTCGTATGCACCGTTCTTTTTTAACTATATAGTAATAGCGGATAAAAATGACAGTAGAGACATCGATTTTGTTAGAGTCGCTTCTCTATAATAAGTTTCGCAAGTTTATTCTACTTTGGCGTAAAGACTTGTTTTATCGCGCGTGACCTCTCACGCACCAGGAATAGACTTATTAGTAGAATACGATGCTGCAACGTTCTCCTTCTCCTTTTCCTACGTGGAAACAAGTACTTACACGATAAACGTTAATGTACTTTCCCGCCTACATCTCGCAACTTTCACGGTACGTCCTAATCTCGACAGATTAATGCGAACATTACTCAGCCGCTGGCGAACGATCCACGTGTTTTATCAATGCTGACAATGTCCGATCTCGTTTGCTTTGAGAGATAAAACGCTAAGAAAACTTCATTTGACGCTGGAATTTATCCTGGAATTATATTAGATTTAAAACACGAGGTTTAGATTTATTACACGAGGTCTCTCTCTTACATTCTACTTTAATGAATAAAATTAAGATGTAAATTAAAGTTTATGTTTTTACTACAAAAATTAACATTTTATAATGTCTATCTCATATTAACTTTAATAATGTCTTTTAAAAGTAAATTTTGTTATGTGTGTTTTATTTATTTTATTAAAATATGTTAAACAATGTATAAGAATAGCAAATAGATAAAATTTTCTTAAGATGCTTGAAATTATTGCTTGAAAATTAACGAGTTTTCACGATATATTTTAAAGTCGATGTATAGAAATAGAAGGCAATGGAAGATAATAAAAATCTGCTAACTTCTATGAAACGAATGGCCGAGTGTCAAAACGTAGTTTTAAAGTTCACATACGAAAGATATAAGAATTTATTATCGTTGTAAGTTCTGCAAATATACATGTTGGCCAGCGTTATGATAGTTTAGCTTTTTAGCACCTCGTATGAAAAGAAATTTCGCTTCCGACTGTATCCATTATGACCAAGCCTTGTTTAGACCGCGTCTCCCGACGAGAAGTAATAGAGTGCTGCTGCACTCTATCGCGCGTTTCTTTAGCGTGGATTCATTGATGAAAAGCGGCTCGTGCACGAGTTCGCATGCATAGAATGATTGGCTTAAACGGAACGTCGCGGCTCCTCTCTTATTGTTGCCGTTCCCTCTTTCTCTTTTTTCTCTCTTTCTCGTCTCTCATCGATTCGAGCTCGTTGAGGAGTCTGTCTATTTCTCGTGTCCGTCTATTTATGGCCACTTTAGCATGCCGCATGTCCATTTGGAATCGTTAAAAATAATCTCGTGATCGCGCTCACGTGGACAAGACTCGGCGCGTATTGCCGAATTAAATTACGAAGATAAGGAAATATCTCTTTTCGACATATATATATATATTTTTTATACATATATGTAAAATGTCGAAGAAGTCATTGGGCCGCATCGTCGCGACTCTATATATTTAGCGTCAGATCACGCTAATCACGTGAATTTTATTCGTGTGATTTGCCAGATGAGAATCATGTCCAATTTAACGTTCAATTTCACGTCTAAAGACACGTCGTATCTCCTTTCGTCAGCAAGAAGACTGTTCGTGCTATTTCTGTACAATATTTACAAATTTGTAAAGCACATTGTAAAACATAAGTTAAGCAAACTAATGAAACGTTGAAAGTTATTGAAAAATAATTATTGTGAGAAAGAAAAAAATTACTTATTTCATATTATCTAAATTTATAAAATAATTTACAATGATAAATTAATGTTATTAATTTTGTACATAATTATTATATCGATATCTTGTATAGTTATTGTGATAATGAAATAAACAATTAGGTAATAAAATCATATTTAAAATATATTTACATAGATTTGCTGTATAAATATTTGTGCGCTATAATACAATAATCAGCTTGTCAGGCACATTTATTTTTCTTGCCACGTTGACACATTCGTAACGTAATATCTACGTAATCTCGTAAGCGACGAAGGATCAAGCAAATCGATGTCACCTCATTCGCGCTCAATGTTACTGACACGTGCAACGAAGCGTGGATATTTTTGAAACGAATTGCGTTTCGGTCGAACGGAAGGCATCGCGTGCTCCAGAATCTCTCTCTCTCTTTCTCCCCCTGGCGTTTCTCTGGTTACACGAGATGACGCAACTCCACATAGCCTCCTCCGCATTTGCTCTCGTATTGCATAAATTACCCTAATAAGGACCAAAATGTGATAAACTGATTCGATTAAATGCAATGTATAATACATCTGAACGTAGCGATTTTAACGAATTAGGAATTGGGTTATTAATAACGGAGAGATTAGGGTGTATGATATAATATATGATATAAAATATTTTTAATGATATAAAATAATTTCTAATTTGCTATTTTTTAAATAGAATTAATAACAATTTTCACAGAGTATTAATAACTTTGTGAATAAAGGAGATCATTAACGTAAAGTAATAATTAAATTCCAAATTACATCTGACTAACGTTCTATTTTCTGGCCCTTTGACTAGTGCCTGAGCAATTATAATTTGCTTTACTACTATAGCTAACAATATTATATTATAATAATTATCTCTATACGTTTTTAAGTAAGCTTCAATTTAAATGAGATTTCAAAACTTCAGAGCTTCAGTTATTCATGTATAAAAGTTAAAATTTCAAAGATTATAAATTGATGGCCCTTCTTTCTATTCTCCTGACATCTTCGCTAATGGAAAATTCATTCTAAGCTTCTCAAGGGACTGTGCTACGTATCTGCCCGTTCGAGGACACCTCGTGCATCAAAATTCATCATCGTAATTTCTTAACGAAGTGTCCTCTTGTAATTTCTTAAAGTTTCGATTTTTTTGCAATGTCACGGTTTTGCGTCGCGTAACAAGAGACACTTACGGGAAATTCTGAACTGCCGTACGAGGCGGATTATATACGAGATCGTACACGCGTGTCGATCGATAGAACGCGAATAACGTGAAGGCGAACAATGCGAGACCAATACTCGTGCCGGTTGCGTTATTAAAGCAGCGCGTCAGATCGTGAAACGAAGGCGCTCCTGAGAAAAATTGCATTCTCAAATCAATGTTTATAAAATATCAGCCCGAATGCCGAACAATACGCCCGATGCTATCGGCTCTCAATAAAAGTTACCAGGATTTCAATTCGCCCACGTCCGTTCTTTTCCCATTTGTACCCGATACAATTCTTTTCTATTAATAAACTTTACAATTTTATATTTCTACACAGTTAACGTAATATACATTCTTGGAATGCATTCAACTATTACAGACAATTTAATGAAATATCGATCTTAGACTCTCAAAAAATTTAGATTTACATTCGGATAAATTACACAATAAGAAATATAAATACATATATATATTATATATGTATATATAACTATAAATGTATTATACACATATAATAATAATATGGATGTGTAATTTCTCATAGAAAATATATTTTTTAAATTATTAATTTATTATTATTATTATTATTATTATTATTATTAATAAATTGTTTAAATTATATTAGACATATAATTCAAAACGTATTCTATAAAATTATACACATATACTTATAGAATTATGAAAAAAATATATAATTCTACGATAAGACTCGTTGGGAAGAATGAACTATTGTGACGCATGACGTAATTTCAAACGTGAAGCACATAATATTGTATTAGCGTTGTGTTTAACTACAGAGAGAGAGAGAGAGAGAGAGAAAGAGAGAGAGAGAGAGAGAGAGAGATTCGTACTACGGCGTTGAAATAACTTCCCGAATAGATTTCAAGCGAAGTCTTTCTGAGAGACAATATTTGTGTGCGATGAGGCACGTACGTCTCGTCAGCATTGGAAGAATTAAGCCTTGCGATGTTCGGCACACGTGTAACGAGCTATTAAACGAACAAATTATGATAATCATAATTTGACAGCAATTACCTTGAGTAAATTTGCTTTCTAGACGAGCGTAATTTCGATGCAAAAACGTTCTCGCCTTGAAGCCAAACTTATTGCTTTGCGAACGACAAGAAATTTGTTTTTAATAACCCTGAGCAATTCTTTTAAAAAAGGAAAATTAGCTGCAGTTTTTCAACTTAATTGGCGAAACGATATCGTTAATCACGTTGAAAGAAATGTGGTAACCGTAAATTCACTTTTCAGGAAAAATTTACTGGAATCTAAGTATACATATAGTGGAGGCTTTTTGCGGGAAAATGTGTGCATAGAGTGAAAATATGTACGATAAAGAATTATGTTTCTCTCAAAAATTTAATCTCAGTATGTGATAAACGCTAAAATTTAAAATAAAGATTAAAAATACATAACATACATACACTATAAAAAAAAGTATGCAAACGTAAATAATAAGTGTAAAAATTACGCAGTCAATAGCGGAAATTTGAAAATTGTGTAGATATTTCTAAATTAAAAAGTAAATATATCTTTATATTTAATGGAAAATTACACGAACGATTCTATGTTTCATAGATTTTAGATAAATATTAAAATATACCAATTTTTGTAATATTCCATAGTATAACGATAATATATACACATCACAATTGAATTTGTACATAAAAAAGGATAGCTACAAAAAATTTAAGGTAAATTTACATACAATTGTATGCAATAGATATATAGTTATAGAGTGAAAACGATACACGAAATGGCGTTATCACCATTGCTGCCATATCATGTAGTGTTTTTGCGTTTAAAAAAAATTTTTAATATTAAAAATATTTAAAAATATTAAAAAAAAATAAAAAAATATTACATAAACGTTTCTGCAAATTTATATTCAACTGTAAATTTACTGGTACAGCCAGTTTAATTACAATAATTACTATATAAAAAAATAAATTTTTATAGACGCAGGAAATTTACACCTATAATAGTTGGCCTATAAAATTACATTACAAAATTTTTTGCAGTGTACATCTATTTAATTTCTTTTTTAAATACGACAGAATTTTATTTCAGATTTCTTTTATTTGCCCTAGGTTCTTTTACAAATACCTTTTGTCACGGCTCGGTTTCACCGATGCGAAATTGTACGCAGTCCGCACAAAGATTGACGTCATTTCAATCGTTCTGTCGGTTTTTTTTCGTTACTCCATCATAGTTAAATTATCAGACAAAAAAGTTGCATTGTGCAAAAAGCGACCCAAATAGGAAGTGGCCTCTAAAATCGCAAGATCTCGAGCATCAGGATAAAAAAGTCCGCCGAGAATTAAAACTGGAAATGACTTTATTCTTGCTACGTACGAGGTGTCCTCAATTTTCTCTCAACTAGAAATATTAGAAGAAGCTGGAGAATATATATTATAGTTTGTTGAAAATTATCCGGGAAAAACTGGGAGATTACTTTTTATATAACATCTCTTTTGTAAGAGTAACACATAAATTTCTCTTTGATTTTCATAAAATCAAATTGGAATTTAAACTGAAAGTTTCTATTACAAAATATATTCCGTACAGCTTTTATAATATCAAAAAATAAATAGATTTATCCACGTATAATGTATTTTAATATGCGCACATTTTATTTTATAATTTCTAATTACATTTATAATATTCTAATTTTTGTGAAGCGTTATTTTTCTGAAAAAGAATATATAATATTGTTGCCTGTTCGCTCTTGAAAGATTCAGTTTGAGAGTTATTACTTTTTCTATTTAATTCCGACTTCAACGTAAAAGGCAAACGATAAGATGAACGCAATGGCACGACTCCGACAACGAGCTCGATGGGATTCTTACGATCGACACGACCTTGCCCGTGAAACGCAGTTACAGTAATTCCGCTTTCCGACACCTCCGCGGATGAGAAACGCTTCGTCCGTACTGCATATATGCGTCTTCGAGTCAGACACAATTGGATCATTGTGGCACTTCATGGTGAACGGTTATGGTTATTAATACGATTTGACCTGCGACAGCGCGTTAATGTGCGCAAAATGCGTGTCGTTTTAATCCTCAGTATCATGTATCTCCTGAGATACATACGACGAAGTTACGCGATAAAACATACACGACGCGGTTATCCAGGTGAAAATTGATCCGGTCTCTAATCGAAACTGTCCGAAACAATGCAAACACATGAGATCCATGAGCAAAACCATGGGCAATAAGAGCTAATGCGTTAGTTGACGGGATGCAAACAACGAATTTTTTTTCAATCACTCAATCCATCCGCTGACCGGACAGCTTTATTAATAAAAAAACATGCGCTTCGTAATTGGAAATCTTCTCCGCGGATACGAAGTCAAGTGAAATTGAAAATTTATATGTCAGACGTCAGACTATAAATATATATATATTTCTCACTGGTTTATTCGGTAAAAAAAGGTCTGAATTTTTCGAATTAAAAAAATCTATTTATTATTAATAATATAATGTATATTTATCATTAGTAAAGTTATCCGTTTTCGGATAAGCTTATTAATTCATTTTCATCGATTTAAAAAATTTGTTGTTTGTGTAAGCTATACTTATGAAGATCTTTCATTTTTTTTAGGTGTAAAAATTTTAGTTATAGTTGATTTTTAACCGTACTGCTTCAAAGTTTTTAATTAAAAGTTGACATAAAAATAATAAGAGACACCTTCTAGAATATTTTACGTAATTTGTGTATCTAAACTTCTTAAATTTCTAAGTTTATTTCGAAATCGACTTTAATCCTTTTTTACTCGACAGTCTTTCGCGACACCCCGTGTATGTCGACGCGCCGTACGCGTCAGACGACGACGACGATTATCAACACTGACACGTGTTGATGAACGCCATCCGATCGGCCAATTTGCTGTCGTCGTTGTCGTGTTGACACTTCGCAGAATTTTGTAATTTAACCCAACCCAATTCGCCGCGCTGAGAGATGAAAGATCGAGGAGGAATCACCTTCTTTACTTCGCTCCGCGCCGTCCCGTCCTTATCGTCTTTGTGTTCGTTGTCGTCATCTTCGTCGTTTAATGGCTCGTCTACAATAGCCGTAAGAGTATACAGTAAGACGTAAGCAGTAAGCTATTAACTAATTTTACAATTCAAGAATAATCGACTGTGGTTGGTCAATAGCTTACTGCCTACGTCTTACTGCATACTCTTACAGCTATTGTAGACGAGGAGCCATTAAAATTATTAGAAGCGCGCGTACGATCGTATTCCTTGGCGTCATCGGCAATTACATCGTTAAACGACGGAATATCGGTCGCGCTTGGTTTTAAATGAGACCGGATTACGGAGGCTGGATCACGCGAAAGAAATCGCAATTTCCATTTTGTCGCTGACAATAAATCTCGCAAAAGTCGAAAATTGCCGCGTCGCTGATTGAAAGTTAATCAGCTTAACGGCGATCCGAGTGCTATTATTTTAATGCTGCACTTAATGGATATATTACGCTTTTTTTACTGTTAAAAGAAATTCTTTTTCTCAAAATATAGAACATCTGTAATCTTTCTTTAAATCGAAGATGCTTCTACACTTCTCTTGTTAATTATTAAGTGCAGTTTTTAAGAACATATAATCAGTAACTCAGTAAATAAGTTATAAGTATAATTTTATTTGAACGCCAAATGTGAAATGATCTCTCGCTAGTACGAATTTTACCGTCACGTCCCGCATCTCATTATATTTAGTATTTATGTGTTTGCGCCTTTGTACATCACTCCCTCATTTTGCACACAAAAACATCGCGAACTGGCAGTTGTTACAATAGTATTAGCGAAGTTTCGACGAGTGATGCAACGACGTGGATGAGTTATAAGACGATGTGACAAGTAAAGTCAGTTTAGTTTGGTGCCAACTAAAAAATACATTACCGAAAGTGTGAGACAACGAAAGTCAGCCAAAAGGGATAATTTACAGTCACGACAATGCGCTGTCAAATTGAATATGGTATCGTTAGCGCAACATTTCAGCGTGATGTTTTGCAAAGCGCATATTGCGCGCATTGCAACGCTTTCTCGCACGTTATATGTATATAATACGCAAATTCGTTTGGAAAGGAAACTGTAGTCATGTATCGTGGATAATTAATCTCTAGGAATTGAATAACATTTAAATATATCCATATTAATTAAAACGATTTGTTATTATAAACTGAAATAGTCATGTCTGAGTAATTTGCACTGCTGCTACCACTTGATTCTTCACCTGTACATTACATAATTGAATAGGGAATGGTATTCTAATTTCTAATGTTTCTGAAAAAAAATTCTTATATTTCTTCCCCCCTCAAAAAAAACGGTTCTAAACGAATTAACTATAGCTTAACTATCTATAAATTATGCAAATGCACGCAAACAGTAACGTATAATTTATAATTGTCCTCTCAATATAATGAGAAGATCCACTTCTAATGGAATATCCCAGGATTCCCTACGTGCCGTTGATCTTAATCAGAGTTCCAACACCTCCAAGGATAAAACTTAATTAAATATTAATTAAAGTGACAAGATGTACGAAAATCCATCCCGCCTTGGCCACAATTAAGTTGCTACAATATTAATTGATAGAGGATTATCATTAATGGCATAATTGATATAGAAAATCCGCATCTTCTAACTTTATATTTTTTTATTCTTTTTTAATTTTTTTTTCCGTGAAGGATTAATTAATCAATAATCTATTATCGCATAAGAAATAAATTAGACAAAGTTCAAGCAATTCATTCTGCGTGTATAGAAGTTACTTCGCGATTTGGCTCAACGTGTGTGTGTTTGCATAGCGATCATTTCTCCCGTTCAGAGTACCCCTATTCTGTAACTCTTAACGACAGTGTCGTTATCGTTATGATGTCGTTGCGCAGGTATATTATATGGAAAAAAAACCTGCGCAACGATGATATAACAATACCGATACTGTCGTTAGAGAAGTCGTTACAGAATAGGGCTACAGATCTATTGTTTTTCGACGATATAACAATCCCGACCTTGTTCCGTTAAATCGACCTCGAAATTAAACGCCGTTGTTCTTTTGCCAGCGAATCTGTAGTTGATGATTCTTAAAAATTACATCTCTTTTTCCAATCATCCTTTTAGGTATATTGTTTGCCAGATCGGAGGTCATTCGTTGAGAATTCGAGGAATCTTAATCAGCTCTGCGATGCTCCATGACAATGACAACCTAATTAAGACTAATGGATGCTTAATCGATTTACTGCTTAACAGATACCATAGTTAAATAATTGGAATTTATACTTATCTTCTTATCATCTATTCCATACCTATAATCAATAATTGATTTCAAAAAATTTGAATTTTTTGCATAAGGATTTACTCATTAACTATAGTTAATGAATTAACTACATTAATGAGTAAAACTGTAAGTTAAAAAATATACGAAATCCATAAAGAGAGAGATAATCTTACCCGTTCGTAACCCGTTCTCTCTGATGCAGTATAAAATGTTGCTGGTAATTTAATGTACGATTTATTTTTTGCCTACCTATAGTATATCGACATCATAGTTATCTATGCTATAGTTTATATAATTTACATTTATTTTTTATATTGTTCGCTAATAAATTACTATTGTCACTATTATTATTGAACCTGCAAGGTTTATCGGTCTTTGCTTTATCAACTTTTTTTGCGCGGTTACATTCTTCGAGTTAACTTATAGAACAAATTTGGCCGCTTGCACTACTTAGTGCACAGTGCACACTAAGGCTTATTCTTAGTCAATTCTTATTTACAGATCATCTTAAATACCTCGTGAAATAGTTCTTAGCCAGTAAAATAATCTGTACAGCATCCATACGGATTGTTTTATTGGCTAAAAAGTTTTCGAACGTGTATTTAAGCGATTTTAAATATAAGAACAGATTATAAACAAGCCTTAGTCCGCACTCACTGTGCACTAATTATAATGCAACCGCCCGAATTCGCTATAAATGTTCTGTATAGCAGTGTTCCTCTTTTAGCAAGGGCATTGTACTTTTTCCCAATGCCTATAATGTATACGTTCGTCTGTCGGTACGTAATAGAGAGGACAATGCCATTCTATTCGATTCTTTTCTTAAGTGCGACTAATTCCTGAAGATCGATAAATATCATCGCTCGGTATTTGAGGAAGACCTGCCGTACATGAAAGCGTTTAATCCTTTGAAGAAAACTCTCTGTAAATCTTTAGACGTTTATATGTAATTTATCTTAGAAATTCCTCTCTCTCATTATACGACTCTCCTTTCTCATAAATTTATAAATTATACTTTTTGTAATTTAGATTTTACTTATTTTTATAATTAATTAATTGTATCATACATATTCGCTTGATTTTCTATAAAGATAAATAATAAATCTTTATTTAAATTCGCGAGAGAAGTGGTCGAAGTGCAATGAGATGAAAAGCTTTTCAGCGTAAAATTTTGACAAGTTATAATAGGTCGACTTCAATACCGTGTCGAATCTGCATGTAATTTCCTGCGGAACCGTCCATGCGGTCAATTACGATAAGCGCACTTTAATAGCCCGGTAAACGACGTTAC
Source organism: Temnothorax longispinosus (assembly GCF_030848805.1). Lineage (NCBI taxonomy): Eukaryota > Metazoa > Arthropoda > Insecta > Hymenoptera > Formicidae > Temnothorax > Temnothorax longispinosus. Next base: position 8,346,085 of record NC_092358.1, on the reverse strand, counting down.
ATCGGTAATTATCGATTTTACGGCCTCAACGATTATAACGCACATTTCGCGATATCGCGCAATCATTCTCGCGGATTCGGGCACACATCACGCGTGCGCGGGCACACACGCGTGTAAAATCGTGAACAATAGAAATATTGTTTTGCTGGCATGAGTGACCTGTTCTCGTCGCTGTTGGACTTCCACGTTTTTTGGCTGTACGATTGAAGCGCGCAGCTGTCATACGAAATAATCAAGTCAACGAGAGAAGCGGGAGAGACGTATACGTGACCATCAGTCCGGTGTATCGCCGCTCAGAAATACACGCGCAGGGTCAAAGTAAAGCTTTTACGATCCTCGGCTGTAACTTACGCAATAACTCCGACGATCTATCCCCGGAATAATAAAATTGTTCTGCAATTCTATAATTTTATAATTTCAGTTATTTTAACGTTACAACAACCAGCGTTATTTTGGTATACACGTAGACATTCTATGTACAGAACTTTGGAATTAGAGTGATTGATGGAAAGTAAAGTGGCATGTATAATTATTTTTTTTTATCTTTGCAAAAGCCAATATAAATTCCAACAAAAGCTTAATAATTTCTGTAAATTCAGCTATTTGATATTGGTCATTTTGATGGGGTTGAGTGTTCCAGTGTTAACGAGAACATTAATTGCGCGCTTAAATTCACGCTTGCCGAAAACGCTGAGTATCCTAGAAACTCAACAGTTTATTTTCGACGCTATATTCTTTCGCTGGCACTGGAAACGATGATCAAAATGAAAAACGCGCATTTCCATCGGACACGTCTATCATCGATTGAATTACCCATTTGTTCGCGCGAATGCAATTACCGTATCTCCATAGATCGTACGTTATCTCATTTGCCCGCCATTCGTTCTTCGATGAACGAGTTCGATTTTCGCGAGCAACGTCGTCGGAGCGGAGCGCGACGCGCGGCATCGTTAGGTGCGCATCCAATGAGATCGATAGCTCGGAGCGGGGTCACCTTGAGAAGGGGGACGCGCACCACCCGCCCCCGCTTCGCGCGCGCTTCGAAATTTCCCGCGCCGTCCTGAGAGGACTGGGCGAGTTTCGCGCGCATTTCCCCGCTCGTTATTTATCGCCGCGAAAGAGGAGCCGAGCGGCGCGATGCCTCCCTGGCGCTCGGCCACGCGAACTATTACGGTCGCGACGCGGTGACTTCGTGATAATAATATGATAATCGCAACGCCGTCACGTGGCGCGGGGAACACGCGGGGGTTGGCTGGCGGCGGCCGGTCACGTGGCCGCCGGCGCCGCGGGCCAATCGCGCGCGCTTTACCATCCCAGCGCATCCCAGTAAGCGAGAGGGATGCGGTACGGGTTGGTCGGTCTCTTTGTCGCGCCCTCGAGTAATTATCCAGGCTCGGCGATCTGTTCGTTCGCGACACCCGGTATATGATAAATCTTTATATTTGTTAATGCGTAAACACGATTGTAAATTTGCGACGAAATATTCGCAAACGTTACATTTTAATAATTACATTTCAAACAGCGATGTAAACGATTTTGGGTGCGGTGGAAACCAGTTCGCAAAACGTTGTTTCGTTCTCATAAAAAAAAAAAATACGCACGCGGCCGGTCTCTGGAGGGAGACCTGCAGAGGCGGAAGCGTAACAATTTGCGCGTTTATGTAAGAAGCGGCGAAATCCAGAATTATTTCGAGCCCGGCGCGTTTGCGACGAAACTCCGCGCGCGTATTACGCGACGACGAAGACGACGAGGGCAGACCACGTGGTCCTCTCTCGCCGGGTGGCTCTAAACTTAGGAACCGGCACAAATCGAATATAACGAAGTCCATTTGGTTTCACGGCGCTTTCTGCTTTGTTTTTTTCTCCTCTTCTCCTTTTCGCAGACGTGCGAAACGCGATGAATATAGAAATCGCGCGACGAGTTAGCGTGCAAAAATTATATAAATTCGCCTAACTATTAAGCTTTAATTTCCGCGTTTATAGTTCCTATCGATTTCGATCTGCGATTCATTCACTAAACTTCCGTATATCCGTTCACTATTGATCACGCTCTCTAAGTGCCAATCGCGATACTCCACCGTGATGTTTCTTTAAGTGGTACGTGTTTCTTTCCGAAACCCTGCAGTTTCGCTAAATGGAAATAAAACTTCCGCGAGCAATCAGTCCGATGACCCGGATTCAGGTCTCTCGCTCGTTTGTGTTATTCTGTTATTCTGTTATCGATCTAAGTTTTGGATTCTGCAATGTAAAATGGCTCTGATTGAAGTGGAATCATAATCCGTGACGATATAAATTGCAGCGATAAATTGCGAAATAAGATTTTCAATCGATTCTATGAAGTTGAGATTCGAGTAGAATTAATTGAAAACCCACCAGATCAATGTGGTCAATACGCTTCGTTTCCCAAAGGGTTATTTATATTGTACCAGATTACACAGAAAATAGAAAGGGACTGATTAATGGTAAAGAGCAAGAGCTTGTGATACTATAGATATGCGGTGATACTAAATATGTTTGCAATCCTCTTTAGTCTTTCAATACATTTCTCTTGTGAGAATCTGTATTCTCCCTTTAAACGGAATCGCTCAGAAAATCGACATATCTTTAATCGAGTCGGCACCACTTCGCGAAGTAATCAACTTCGTGCCTCCCGGACAAGTTTGTTACTTTATAAGACAGGTGTGATTGATCCGTTGCTATTTAAAGAACTGGGAAAGTTTGTTATTCAAAACTTCAACAGAATCAATATATTATTTATGATAAGTTCACCAGACTGTTTACTCCGTTCTTTGACTTTCTTAACGTAACTCGTTAAAGAAGTTTAATCGGATAATAGACGAGAAAGATGGCTGCAGAATACCTGAAAAATTAAACAATGTATCAAAACGTCGTGTCTAATTAATCTTTCAAATCAACTTTAAAGTTACTAACGAAGTAATCTATCCATCGAGTAAATAACAAGATTGTATTATTCATCGGATAATTCTGCGAAAACGGAGTTATTCCTGCCTGAATAAACAAAGATAGTTTTTGCTTAGACGTGCTTGGATAAGAACAAGCTTTTTTATAGCTTTTGATTATAAGAAGATCGTGCTTCAAATTCCGGCAAATAAAAGCAGCGTGCGCAATAAATTTAATTTACAAATTAGTAATCATTTAATGTAATTGAATTAGTAATTTTCACTTAGTTCGATATATATTTTCAAGTACCTTTCATCATTTTTTTTTTTTTTTTTTACAAAGCAAGATAGCGTAACGATAATTCGTGAATGTTAGCTGTTTCGTTACAATTTTTTCATCCCTTTAGTTATGTTAATTTTCAATGTATTCAGTCTGTTAATTGTAAGACTCTGAAATGTGCATCAGGTAACGTATAAAATAGCAAAATAACAAGATATCTTTTCCTTCGCAGCTACCGTGGGACATGCCGGACATGATCCGCAAACGAGCAACGGCGGTCAGGTACAACTGCAGCAACAGCAACTACAATCGGGGGGCTGGCTGGGAGGTGGTGCCGGCGACACTGTCGGCGGGCTGGTCTGCCGATCCGGAAAATCTGTCAACGGCAGCAGCAACGGCAAACCGTCGTTACACCATCCTCAACAACAGCGGCGCCAACAGCAACAACAGCAACAACAACAAGGCCAATCTGGGGGTGTGGGGGATGACGAAGACGGGGGTGGAGGGAGCGGAGGGCTGGAGGGGACGGACGCAGAGGCGAACGACCCTGTTCACCTCAAGAGACGGGTGGGACTCGTCAGTGGGGTGGCTCTAATCGTCGGCACGATGATCGGCTCCGGGATCTTCGTCTCGCCGTCGGGTCTGCTGTTGCGTACCGGCAGCGTCGGCCTCAGTTTCCTCGTGTGGACCTCGTGCGGTCTGCTGAGCCTCTGCGGCGCCCTCGCCTATGCCGAGCTGGGCACCATGAACACGAGCAGCGGCGCCGAGTACGCGTATTTCATGGACGCGTTCGGCGCCCCGCCTGCCTTCCTCTTCTCCTGGGTGTCCACCCTGGTGCTCAAGCCGTCGCAGATGGCGATCATCTGCCTGTCGTTCGCCCAGTACACCGTCGAGGCGTTCACCGTCGACTGCGAGCCGCCCGACCAGGTGGTCAAGATCGTCGCCCTGCTGGCGATCGTTCTGATACTCTTGATCAACTGCTACAGCGTCAATCTGGCCACCGGCGTGCAGAACGCCTTCACCGCCGCCAAACTGATGGCCATCCTCGTGGTGATAGCCGGCGGCTCGTACAAATTGATACAGGGTAACACGCAGCATCTGCAAACGGCGTTCGACACCATCGACGGTAGCACCATCAACATCGGCCGCCTCGCCACCGCCTTCTACACCGGGCTCTGGGCATACGACGGCTGGAATAATCTCAATTATGTGACCGAGGAGATCAAGAACCCTTCCAAGAATCTGCCCAGGTCTATCATGATCGGCATCCCGCTCGTCACGCTCTGCTACGCGCTCATCAACGTATCCTATCTGGCGGTCATGTCACCGTCAGAAATGATCGAGAGCGAGGCTGTGGCAGTGGTGAGCATAATCGACGAAAAATTCGCATTTAGGAAATATCGAGAAAACGTCGAGAAACGCGATAGCGCCAAGAATATTTCTGGTTAATTACATTTTATTCTTTCACGTCGCTTATTTGCGAGTTAAGATTAAGCCGAGTCATCAGAGAAGCTGCAGTAGATTCAGGAATGCAGATCGCTACCTTAGCCCGATCAATTTGTTTCTATAGTCTGATTATGACGGATGTTCCTTCGCAGACCTTCGGCAATCGAATACTGGGCGTGATGGCATGGCTGATGCCACTCTCCGTAGCGATCAGTACATTCGGGTCCGCTAACGGCACCCTGTTCGCCGCGGGTAGGCTCTGCTTCGCCGCGTCGCGACAGGGTCACCTGCTCGACTGCTTGAGCTACGTGCACGTGCGACGCTTCACTCCTGCCCCAGGCCTCATCTTCCATTCCCTCGTAGCAGGTATCAAGTCAAATCCAGATCAAACGAACAAACGCGAACAGATGTGACCAGGCAACTTCGATAAGTATTATACTATCGACACTATCGTTCGCACTCAAGCCAAAAGTTGCTCGTTTGCGTTTATTCACGTTTGCCCGTGTTCGCTCATATATTTGTGCGCTTGGAATCTGACCTTACGCAATCGCCCTAAATTTTTTAAATTGTTTCTTAGACATTTTTAAGATGTAAATTTTTTGATCATCTTTTATATATTTAGGAGACCTAAATTTTCGAGTTGCCGTAGACGTTCTTCCGGCTTATTTGAGATTTTGTTTTATATATTATATAACATGTGTTGTTCTACTTCCAAGGCGAGACCGTTGCCATACGGACTGTGTCGACTATAAGGTATCTAAATGTGTTGTAAGCCAAATTACTGATTTCGCAGGCGCGATGGTTCTCTCCGGTAACATTGACTCGCTGATCGACTTCTTCTCGTTCACCGCATGGATATTCTACGGCGGCGCGATGCTCGCCCTACTGGTGATGCGGAGGACCAGGCCCAACCATCCACGACCGTACAAATGCCCGCTAGTGATACCTGTGCTTGTGCTCGTCATCTCCGCGTATCTCATAGTGGCGCCGATTATCGACAAGCCCCAGATCGAGTACCTGTACGCGGCTGGGTTTATCGGTGCGGGCATGCTCGTCTACCTCCCCTTCGTAAAATTTGGATATGTGCCCAAATTCATGGGTAGGTATATATCCCGTTACACTGCCAAAATAAAGACCGACTCAATTTAACGAACAATTATGGTGACATTTTACAGTGTCCTGTATTAATCATTCAATTATTCAATCGTAATATATAAAACGATATATAAACTCGTTTTTAGAAAAAGAAATAAATTAAATATCTTGCTGATAAAAAGAGGAAACAAAAAGTAAAACTCCAAGTACCTCATTAACGATCGAAAAATCTAAAATTCAAATTGAAGACTAGTCTGCATGGTAATAAATTTCAAGAAATCTGAGATTAAGCTTAAAAAGAAATATATATAGAATTTAGCACAAGAACTCTAATGAAATTAAGATTATAATTTCGAGTCTCGAAAAAGCTGAAGATAAGTTTAAAGTTCAGAATTTTTCGCATCTTTTTTTAAGAATGTACTAAGATAAAAATTTCAACTTTCGTTGAAATTTAATCTTGTTCCCCCGTTTTATATTTCTACTCATCTACTGTACCTTTGCTTGATGTTAAATTTTATGTCGAACGTTTTCGTTCATTTTCTCTGATTGTAGAAGGTGTCAATGCCTTCCTGCAGATGTTACTAGAGGTGGCTCCAACGGCGGCCGCCTTCGACTGATTTCATTTCGAAAGATCAACGTACAGTTCTCCAGAATGCCGAATCATTCCATTATGGCATTGCGTGAACTGTGTGCACACACCTGAATATACCCTATTTTAAATACATACAGACGAGAGCGTTATATCCTATGTATTACAAAGCTCAAGGCTGGCCCAAAAAATTAATCCACATAAAGAAAAGGCATATATATTATATAAAAATATTATTTTATTACTTGTTATTCTTCGTACATAGTATACAACATGCAGAAGAGATATTATTGTTAGACAATAGATAGTTGATGTTGTAACGAGAAAGCGATGAATCAACAGAAAATATTTTAAATGTTTGCAGTTACAAATTCGACTCTTTTTCTTTGTACACCCTTCTTATCCTTTTTCCCGAATTTCCATCAGTCAAATTATTGTACATCACTTATTCGCAAATCTCTTTTTCATTCTTTCACATGTTACTTTTCAAGAACAATCCTTGTTTAACCTAATTACAAAATTTAAATTAGACATCTGATTGACAAAATTATTAACAAATACATTTGTTAAATTTGTATTCTATATATAATCAACAGTCCTTACAAGATAATTTATATATATTCTAGGCATACTGGACTCTGCCAATCTCGACAAAATTTCAAAAAACGTTTTTGTCGATAAATTCAGCTCTTCTGCTTCTGTTTAAGCAAGACATCCTTCGGTACCTTCCCATAAACGCGTAGAATACCGCTGTCCTTCTTCCGCGTTTTCTTAGACTTGGGTTTGAGCAAACTACTGGCGAGTCCAGACTTATGTCCCTCCTTCTTCTTCTCCTTCTCCTTCTCTATCTTTCGACTCGTCTTTAACGCTTTGTAATTCACCCTCCTGTTCTTAGGAGGTTTTGCACCTAAGCTAATAGCGAGCTCGACCTTTGCTCGCCTTGCCTTCGGTTTCTCGAAACCGGACATACCGAATTTGATAATTTCGTATCGCAACCTCTTCATCTCTTTTTCCTGCTGCTCCTTCAGCTCAGCAGGCGTTTGTTTCATTACGGACTCATCAGAGTTCTCTTTACTATCCGAGTTATCTGTAGATTTTGGCTTTTTCTTTCGAGCCTCATAATTCACAGAGACATAATTACTCGTCGCAGTTTTCTTGACTTGAGACCCACGCGTTGGTACAAAGTCGTCCATTTCTCACTGAAAGACAATTAATATAAAGATGAGAATTAATATTGAAATTAATATTAAAAGACAAGTGCTTTACTTCTACTCTTAACCTAACCTCCGTTAACAATATACGAGTTAGGAAAACTAATTTTCATAACTTTAAAGGTAATTAAAGAGTCACGGAAACAAACTTTAAATGTTTTGAAGGTGAAAAATATAAAATAAATTTCTACATGTATGTGACTGTGTCAGTGATTGTGTATATTTAACTTACATCAATTTAAAAACATAACTCCGTTAGCAAAATTGATTCGCAGGTTTGCTCTAAAATCTATCTGTATTACTCCGCGTTCACATTAGATACGGTACAGAAATGTAAAAACGTTGCCTCAGGTTAGGTTTACTTTTTGTTACTGAACTTTTTGCACTTTTCATCTTTCTTTTCTTTTTTTGAACGTGATTGGTGAATCCAGAAGAAAGAACCAATCGGATCGAGCAGTGTAGCACTGATTGCACTCAAATGACACCTCGTGTACCTCGTCGGTGCTCATACTGCTCATACACGGGAAGGTGTAGCCGTGTAGGTCCATATGCCTATTCGTCAGAATCATCCACGTGGGGTGCGTGACATAGCATCAACAATATTTATCAGCCGGTGACGCTTAATCAAAAGAAATTGAATTGCCGGAAGGTGAGAACAATCGGGAAATCGAATTTTGTCAATATTATTGTACAATGGCTCAATATCCGCCCATTAACGTACGTCTGGCGGTGAATAGGGTAGACTTCAATCTAATAGCGAACGATGGTATCCAGCCACGGCTCTACACCCCCGGCGAGGAGATATCCAATCAGCCGGATTTTCTGAGGTAAATAAATATATTCGGTTCGCAACGTGGGATTATGGAACTGACTGTTCAATTCATTTGAATGTTTAATTAATTAAAGTCGATTGTTTAATTCATTGGAACTGATTGCTTAATTAGAGGACATGGAACTTACGTTGATGAGGAGAAAACGTTGCGCGCCTCAGTCGCTGGGATCCTGGAGAAGGTGAACAAACTCATATCGATCAGGCCCTTGAAGGCGCGCTACAACGGAGAGATCGGGGATCTCATCGTGGGAAGGATAACGGAAGTGCAACAGAAGCGTTGGAAAGTCGATGTAAATGCCAAGCTTGACGCTGTCCTGTTATTGTCCAGTGTTAATCTGCCTGGTGGTGAATTGGTAAGGCACATATAAATGGAGTACTTTTTTTTTTGTACATCTGTACAAAATATTTCGAGTTTTTTTTTCTTTAATAACTCTAAGGACCAGTTTCACAAGTTTTTTTAGGCCCACTTTCACAAGTGTCGGTTAACTTTTAATCTTACAATTAGATTAACTCACTCTTCGTCTCTTTCTAAGGGGGACGTTAGAAGGAGACGAAGAGTGAGTTAATCTAAGATTAAAAGTTAACCGACACTTGTGAAACTGTATCTAAGGGCCACTTCGACCAAACTCCGAATAACTTAATCGTTGATTAGTCCATTGAAAATGACCAATTGCATTTGCTCATTAAGCAGATTGACAAATGCGATTGGTCATTTCCAATGGACTTATCAACGATTACGTTAATCGGAGTTTGATCGAAGTGGCCCTGAAACGCATGAAAATACTGGGTTCTTGATTTTAAAATCAAATTTATCCAACGAGATAAGTTAGACTTAATTCGCGGAAAATTAAGTTTTGATATTTATCATTATTGTTATTCTTCAGTGTATTAAAATATTTTTCAGTCAAAATATATTGCTATTAGAGGTATCAAGTACCACTGTAATCAATTAAATTTCCTCAAGTTTCTATTTAGGAAACGCTAATGCGTGTTTGTCAAAATTAATAAAAAGATACCAATAGCTCCGAATGCGCCATGTATTGAATTGCTCTTAAAATTCACAGAGAAGAAGATCCGCCGAAGATGAGCAGACGATGCGCAGGTACCTGCAGGAGGGAGACCTGATTTGCGCGGAAGTACAATCGATCTTCGCCGACGGCTCACTCTCTTTGCACACACGGGTGTTGAAATATGGCAAGCTGTCGCAGGGAATAATGCTGAAGGTACCGCCGATGTTGATTCAACGTAAGAAGACGCACTATCACACTCTAGAGAACGGCGTCACTTTGATACTCGGTTACAACGGCTACATATGGATCGGCGCAAGCATTCAGAACGTCGATAAATCCGAGGGAGGTTTCACCGAAGATCTGTCAAAAATCCCGGTCGAGAATCGCAACGTCTGCACACGGTTGCGTAACTGCATCTTGATCCTGGCGCAATGTAACATGTTGCTATCCGATACCTCGGTGACGTACGCTTACGAGGAGTCCTCTAAGTACGAAGTACACGAACTGCTGCATCCCGAAGCGATGGTCGACGTGTCGTTGTTGACGCATCAGAGACTCACGCAATCTATGTAATCCCGGCCAAATGAAGAGATAATACTGTAATTCGGGACGCTACAATTATAAAGCTTTAAACTTGAACCTAAATACCGTAAATGGATAAAATTAATTCTTCCATCTGCAATTCTGAAATGTAAAAGACATGATAAATAAAAGAATTTTCTATATACCGTTGTATAATATACCGGTGTAATATACCGAGCCATTTGAAAATAAACCAATCCGAATGACGACAAAAAACGATACTTACGGAACACTTGTTACCCTTCAAGAAAATCGAGTGGGGCTAGATTACATATTGCAGTAACAACGATAAGTATTATATATAGAATACTGCAGTATTTCCGTCGATAGATCTATATTTGGCGGAGCGGTCCAGGTGTAAAGTGATCGGACGGACGCTAATCTGAGTATTGATTAAACAAGTGGATTGGAACTTGGAAACAGGTAGTCGGCAAGTAGCATTGAGAGACATGGACGCATGTTTCAATGCTTTCGATAAGGACGGCGACGGATTTCTGTCGATCTCCGAATTTGATCTCATATGCCGCGCGTTGTTTCGAAATGACCGCGGCAAGATTTACGGCCTCGAGGAGGACCAGCTGCGCGAGGTGTACTCGATCTTTGATCTCAAAGGCGACGGCCTGATCGACAGGGAAGAGTTTGAGGTACATAAAGAGTGCTCAGAATGTTATCAATCAAATTATTCGTTTTGAGAGAGAACTTTAAATATAAAATGTAGAAAATGGTTTAACTTTGAGCTTTTTCTCCGTCAATAATAGAAAGTATATTAGGAAGTCAATGTCGTTTTAACAATTTTACTTCTGCTGCCTTACTTGGAAAGGTAATAGAATGTCTATGTAATAATATTAATGCGACCAGTTTTACGTTTAGGTATTTTAGAATACTTTCTGAAATGGGTCACTTAATTACCGAAAGTGTTAATAAATTTCTGAAATTCAGAAGTTTACATTGACTTACTTATTTAATGTTATTTCCATTGATGCAACTTTGTAGGTCTGCTGGAACCGATGGATCAAAATATGCACGCGTCCGAAAAGCGCCTTCCTGATTGTGGATGTGCAAAATGATTTTATAACAGGTTCCTTGAACATAAAGCAGTGCGCTGCGCAGCACGATGGTTCGGAAGTAATCGACCCGATTAATCGGTTGTTGGAAACTGTGCCGTTCGACGCGGTGTTTTACTCCCTGGACTGGCATCCCGTGGATCACGTATCCTTCATTGATAATTTGCACTTGAGGTAATTATCAGTATATTGCAAAACGCAAAAGTTTACCATGCCTTTATTTAAGAAATGTCTATACAAGTTTGTCTTAAAACTATAACTGCCATATTTTTATTAAAGTATTTCAACTTCTGTTTATTAACATAATTTTCGATATAAAAGACATCAGAGGTCATTAATAAAGAAAGTAAAAGAAGCGGGAAGAGCTTTTCGCACTGATATTTATTTATTTGCGATCGTTAACAGAGAGGTGGACATCAGCAGCAATATCTCGAAGGAAGCGGCGCGGGTGTACGACACAGTGACGTTCCAGGGACCACCGTTGCTGAAGCAACGTCTGTGGCCGCGTCATTGCGTGCAGGATTCATGGGGTGCTGAGCTTCACAAGGACCTGAAGATCGTCGACAACGCGATCAAGATCTATAAGGGCACGAATCCGGAGGTCGACTCGTACTCGGTGTTCTGGGACAACAAGAAGCTCACCGAGACCACGCTGTCGTCGCAGCTGCAGGAAAAGGGTGCCACCGATATCTACATCTGCGGATTGGCCTACGATGTTTGCGTAGGCGCTACCGCGGTGGACGCGCTCACCAGTGGTTACCGCACTATATTGATTGATGACTGCAGCCGCGGCGTGGATCTCGTCGACATCGAGAAGACCAAGGCCACCGTGATAGGCAGCAACGGCGTGATAGTGAATTCCACCCAGGTGAAGGGAATGGTGGAGGGAAGAGACCGACGACCGGAGCTCGGTTACAAACTCGCATTGGAAATCAAGCAAAAAATGAGCCTAGGCGAATAAGTGTAGTAAATTGTGTAGTACTAATATACTTAGAAACATTCGATTGGTAGATTAATATGAAAGGCCATAATCTAGCATTTTGAATCAGATCTTGTAAGCATAGAACAGTTGAAAATGAAAAAAGAAAAAGTTGCAGAGAAGTTATAGAATGCATGTACCTTTTTTCGCTGAGCGTTAAGGTAGTTAAAATAGATGTTAGAAAGTAAACGTTGAATTTGTTAATAAGTCTGTTATCTTTTCTAGATTTCTTTAAGAGAGATAAAATTTATAAAAATTGGATCTAAGATCTGAAAGTGATAAGTGATATAAGCATTTATTAAACTTAGTATAGATATATGAAATTCAATCTCTCTATTTTAGAACTTGAAGAGAAAGAATATTTATTAAATATATATGTATAAGTAAATTGCGTTAAAGATGATTTATCTATATGCATGTATGTATGTACATTGTACATACATACATACATATTATTAATGAGAGTGAAGTTATGTTGGGAACAAAATTCGCATAATGGGTTCGATGGGTTCCTATAAAAGTATTACAATGTTATGGAACAATAAAGGGTAAAATTAAAATCTTAGATGTGTGTTACATGTGTTGGTAGTACGTAAAGTTTCAACAATTTTAAACATCATCTTGCGAGGAGAAAATAAAGAAGCGTGAGTTTTATCGCACGTTTTATTTGTATTAGAAACGCAACAATTTGCGCGTTATATGTTCCTGATTTACGATAGATTTTGCTAATATTGAAAATAAATTATTAATACATATAGTTTGTGTTGTGTATTTCTAAGAAAATAATCGGCCGATATTTGCAATTTTGTTATAAGATTTTAAGACTTTTTTATTAGATAAATATTCGAAATATTAGATAAATCGCGTGAATTTAGCGCGGGACACGATTTATTTACCGCCGCTTTTATTACAGAAATTCTTTTATTATCATAAACATTTATATGTAAAATCTTAATGTCATTTATATTTATTTTATGTATATGTATATATATAATATATCTAAAATATATTTCTTATAGGAAATATAGGACTAAGAAAAACAAATAGAAATATATATATATATATATAAAAGAAATATATATATTGGATAAAATAAAATATTGATTATATATGTAATTAACAGGCAAGAAAATGAAGCGCGGGAAACAGTTAAGATAAAAAAATACCGTAGTCTCACGAGTTTCGAGCATGATTTCTAGCCATTTTTAAAAAATTATGTATTTTGACGCTACCTTTGCGAAGCGCTATCTCGCGAAGAGCGCAAGCGCAAGAACGTGTTCGGGCCGGAACCCGGAACACGGAACCGGAGAAAATAGATGACGGACCGCGTTGCGTTGTAAAGCAAAAAGCACGCGCGCAGGCCGCGTAGTAGGGCACCGTGTGTTTTTGCGGGCCGTCGCGAAGGATGTCGTCGATCTAAACGACCAGTCGTCGTCGCGCACGCTCGCGCAACATGTCTCAGTGCTTTCGCACACTACCCGGACGGCTGTCGTCGCTCGTCAGCGGCGGCGGCGGTCGAAAACCGCTGTCGAAGCTCGACCGTCTTCAGCTGCAGCTGCAGAAGAACGTCGAGTCGTCCGCCTTCCTGAAGCAGGTGCGTCGCACGCGACGGCCGATTCCGCTCGGCGGGTCCCTCGCGGCGTGCGGAAGGTGCCCGCCGGCGCGGCGGCCGACTGTCCTAACCTCCAAACGCTTACATAATCGCGTGACTCCGTGTCCGTAATCACTCGTAAGTGAATGTTAAACTCGCTGAAAATGCGCCGAAACGCGGACTTCCGTCGTAAATTTCGCGGTAACGCCGCGCGAAACCGGAGAGCCTCCGACTCCCGATTACATCGTGACGATCAAAAGTTGCTCGGATGACGTCACGCGTCACGTTGATGCAAAAACCAAAACGCCGGATTGTTTGTTGACGGGATGTTCCGGAAGTAATTGCGTAAATATTCTTCCTTCCAATTACAAAACTATTCGGGGGCGAATTTTTCTTTAGCAAAAATACGAGGAGCAACGACTCGTAAATTTACGATGATGGACAAATGACTGAGCTACGAATCAACTTGAGCTATATTCTAAGTTTAAAAATAAAAATGATCATAGCACGAATTCCAAATAAATCTTGTAACTGCTATTTTACGTTTATGACTAATAGGAATAATTTATATGTTCTTCTTTCTTGTATCTTCTTATAGTTTTATATCTTAGCTGTACACTTTTATTAAGGCTCTATAACTTTTACTGTCTCTCTTACTATCTGTCTCAATTTTCAGTTCTTGGGTACACAGAGAGCATTGTCCGTAAGAGCAAATACCGCAGGCAAATCGGTACCTTTTGTGGGATGTACATTGCCTCCAAATTTATCCCTGGCTTATCTCGACGTTCACAATCAATGGAATGAAAAGCCACGCAAACGACACGCTGACGACGAGAGCAAGAGCGCAATGACGTATTGGGTCCAGAACCCACGCAAACCGCACAAGACACAGAGGCTCAGCGTTGCCTTCTTGAAAAGCAGGAAACACGTAGCTCCCATAGGAATCGCATCGGACAACGTTGAAATATTTCAGGCACAAAGTGTTGTAGGAAATTATAAAGATAAATCATTTCTAGATAATGATAGGATTTGTTTAGAAAGCTTGCACAGTAGTCGAGAAACAAATATTAACAAAAGTATCGTATTTACCTCCGATGATACGAGCACTCTAAAGACGAGCCCGCAACAGTCGTCACCGCTAGAAAACGAGGGTAAACCATCGCAGGAACGACTGCAATCCATAGTCGATTGTCTTAGTCAAGATGTATGTCATGTGATTTATAGGAGATACCAGAATTATTGCACTTTTGTTAACTTGGATTCTTCGAACAATTTCGCGGTATCAGAAACAAAGTACAATAATTCTGAGACACTCTTGAGGCATAATTCACAAGAAGCACCTCTTGTGCTAGATAATTTTTTTTCTGATTGAAACGTTGCTTGCAGTTACCAAAGCTGTTTGTGAAACCTCAGAATTTTTCGATATATACCGATGATATAATTTTTATCAATAATATTAGGGGAGTAACGACGAGGTAAATTAATTTTGTTAAGTATCCAAAGCAAATGAGAGTTTTTAGCATTAAGTATTTTTATTTTCTCATGATGTACGTGCTCAAAAAATATTGCAGAGGACTTACGAATTATGCGAAACAGTTGATACTGTTAAGGTGCGTTGGTCATATAAAGTTTGCACACGTCAAGTTTGACATCATGAAGATCACAATGCATCCTGAAAACAGTACCGTGCAGGTTCGTTGGCGTATACGAGGTGTCACAGGCTGGAAGGTATTTTCTATGTTTTGGAAGTATAAAGTTTGGAAAATACATGATGCCATAAGCGCTGACCAGGAAGTGTAAGTGTAATCAATGCTACAAACATTCCTTTTAACAGTAATATAAAATTGTCCTTATAAACATTAATTACAATTAATTAAAGTTGTCTATTATTTGGAAAGAATTTCGCTTTTGGTTCCGTTTTTTATTCTATTCTATCCAGAAAAAGATAAAATAATTTATATTTCCTCAAATTAATTTTGCTTATGTGTTATTGGAGAGGATATTTATTATAAAATTGATTATAATAACAAGACAATTATATATAACGATTTCAGATGGTATGACGGCTTTTCTACTTTTTACGTTAATGCTGATGGGAAAGTTTATAAGCATATTGCGGACAAGATGATGCCCGATCAGGATACAGCCACGAAAAAGGAAGACCTACGCATGGCACCGAAATTAGCGCTATTCACAAGCCTTACAAACATATTTAGTAACAACGAGGATTCTTTGAATTGAGCTCCGCCTTAAAATTGCATCAATTGAAGTGAATTCACTGCTGAATGCTAGAATTACACGATTTTATCCGTCACAACGAATAAACCAAGAGGAATGCTTTTTCCACGAATCGATGGTTTCGAATGTTGCTGGCGTATCCATTTCGTTACAAATGCATCATTGTGAAATGATGACTGGTAGTAAATAAGAGATATGTTAATTAAAAAGATGTACATTACCTAAACAGTATCTTTGTATGATTACAAACTACCTACATCTGGTTTTTTAATTGTCTTAGTAGTGACAATATCCGAATAATTTTGCGTTAGTATTTCTGTAAGAAAACATGATTATAGGCGATTTTTGGCGATCGTTTGGTATGGTTTGGTACATATACCAAAGTTGCTATCGGTGGTTGCTATTGGTTCTGGTGCAATTTGGTACCCTTTGGTTGCTCATACCAGAGTCACGCCAAAAATCGCCTTATACTCCAGTATATTTGAAAAATGTTGGAAAATGAGACGATTGTTTAATAGAGTTAACGAAGCACCCTGTGTATCATAGCATCTATTTGCTTCGCTTCTGTGGACTGTTAATAACGCGTAAGATAACATGAATTAAAGTAATGTTTATTAAATACATATTTCGTACTTAAATTTTATTTTAGAAATATTATCTATTACAATTTATAATTCCTATGAGTCGTTTCCATTTATTACCATTATGATTCCAACATAATTATAGAGGTAGGGTGTTTAAATTGTTACGATTCTGTTCCATCCAAATGTGGCTTTTATATACTATTACTATATTTTCATATCTTTTTGTCGGATTGATTATATCAGTATCTTATGTTATAAAAAAGTAAAAAGTATTTCAAGACACTTGTATCGTTCCAGAATATAAATCCCAGAATATAAAAACTTATTTAGATAAATTAATAAAATCTTTTTGGACGAGCAGACTGCAGACACGCTAGTTGCATACAAGACCTAGAAAAAGGAAGAATAAATTATAAATATTGCATTTAAATGTATTGTGTGTGCAAACGATAACGTTAAACATGCCGTTACCTAAGTAGTCATCCATTAACGTGCCAATAGCAAACTGAAAAATAATTTAATATGTAAATTAGTGTGAAACAGAATAATTTTCTCATTATTAATTTAATTAATACTAACAATTCCCGTAGCATCGACTCTCGTGCCCACGATTTTCAATCTAATCTCGTCATCCGCTTGGATAACTACGTCCTGAAAGAAAAATTGTTATTGTAAATTTACAATCACAAAATTTCTGTTGTGATGCTTCACAACACAACTTACTTCTTCTTTCGATTTGTAGCAGGCTGGATTCACATTTGGACAGAACTGCATATCCTCTGGGATTGACTATAGGAATTTAGGTTCATATATTATTTTATATATCGTATGTAACTTAATAATTAACCTTGTACTAATTAATATTTTATTTCAATAATTAATTAATTTCATAATCGTTACAATTACTCACGTGATGAGATATAAAGCACGAAAGCGGACCTATTTCAGCGAACATGCCAACCTACAAGTGTGAAAAAACATGAAACATCATCGTTGTTCAATACTTAATGAATCAATATTCAAACGGATCATTTTACATTTTTGAAAAAAAAAAAGCATCTATTCCTACCTTATTCACTTGAGTTACGATCGCGTCCAGCACTTCACCTTTGAATGGCCTGAATACAATCGCTTTATATTTGACTGGATATACTACAAAGCCTTGTCCCGGTTGTATAATACCAGCTCCTATGTTGTCAATCGTCGTGACTGCGACGACGAAACCATATCTGAACAAGCATGTGAATAAAGTAAAAGATCTGGGAATTTGTAATATCAAAATAAAAGTATGATACTCACTTTCCTGTGCAAGTGCCTTCTACCTCCGTATAGAGCTTCTGCTTTACAGTGTCGAGTAATTGGGGACCGAAGTACCGGGGATGTAACAAAATCTCATGCTCCAACGAAATCTATGTATTTATTCGAGAAGTTGAAGAGCGATTAATTTTATGTTTCCTTGTGAATTTGAATAATTGATGAAAGAGCATGACAGAATGAAGTAGTTTGAAAACAGTATGAAGAAGTTTTACTTACGTGATAAAACATTATGGTTAAGTATTAATTGAAATAATATTACAATTATCTAATCAGATATAAATTTGAGAGAGTATTAAATAAACTGGATGATCTTAGCTAATAAGTCTATACAGTAAACAAATGTCTGTATAGGTTAGAATACAATCAACTGCAACCGGTATTCCGGTAAACATGGATTACTGATTACTGGATACTGGCGCCACTGGCGGCCTGGCGCTACATCGCTACATGATGAGAATTGAGAAAACAGATCTTCATGAAATTTAAATCCCTATAGCAGTATTATTCTGAAGGCGCATTTTACAAATGCAGTCATCTTTCTTCATACTAAAAAATGAATTTTATTTCTCATTTCAAATATCGAAAAAATTTATTTAATAGAAGAAATGTAAGAGAAAAATAGTTTGTTTTTATATAATATTGTATTTTATAAATATATAAATTTTTTAGATAAATACTTTTTATATAAGCATAGTTATAAAAACCTAATGTTAGAGTAGTCATATTAGTAATCTAGCAAGTAAAGGATTCAGATTCAATTTTCGGAATCCTGTCGCCTCGTATACACACACACGCGCGCGCACGCCATGCATACACGAAATGACTCATCAAATCCGATTGGAATCCATATTGTGTCCCGATAGAAAAAAATCAAAATATTTATCTAGCCCCCAAGTAACCTAAGGATAAACAAGTCTCGTCGTTCGTTGAAAGACAAAAACTTTCAAATAGGTTTTAAAAACAAAGCTCAATTTTTCAAAGCAGAGATGATTTTGTTTACAAATCCTTCTTATAAAGATTACTATTTGTATGAAAAATCAAAGATCATGTGTGATTCCGAGTCTGTAAAACAACTAGTTGTACATAGAATATAGCATTTATTTATTAATGACATATATTTAAAAAAAAAAGCATGATCAATCAGTGACTTATATGTAATCGATAATATATAAAACTAAAAATAACATTCCAACTGATCTCAACTTAAACTATTAAGTTCTTTCTATAAACTATTATAAACTATTTAGTTCTTTCAGAACATGTTCATGCTGTTGACTTATATAGTAAACTCTTCAGTATACGGAGAAATGGAGAATTTTCTCTTGCATCTCGTTAATAATAATCGTCTGATGACGATTCGTAATCATCGTCATCATTATCACCGTCTGATGACGATTCGTCATCATCGTCATCATTATTTCTCCAGTAGGTGCGTGTATATTTCTCGACATAATATCCGCTTCCATCTCTACCACTCCTGTAAGAACGTTCGCGTACGACGACAGAGTTTTGTCCTTTCTGCAAATCAACAAAAATCATCATCAAACAAAAGGCAAATTAAAGAAGATTTAGATAGCATTTAAAAATGCTAAAAAATTTGAAATGACTAGAATTGAGATATAAAATATAAGAAATATATTTTATCGCATTGTATTATTAAAATAAAATACTGTGGTAATCACTGAACTATCTTATGCAATGTTAAAGTATATATATGTTTTTAGTATTTTCCAAGATATTTTTTATTCCATACCGTATAATCAGTACGTCGATAGCGGCTAGTTTCCCCCTGGTAATTGCCCCTTATCGCAACTTGATTGCCATTTCGACAAGCTACAGCTTTGTTTCTATCAAATAATTTTTCATGTTTTCCTTTTGAAGAATGTTGGTCAACATAGTCCCAAGCTTGGTCGGGTGTATCAAATTTTCTATAATTGTTATAAGAGTATCCGTTAACTTGCTCCTTACAATCCTCCCTTTAATAACAGAAAGCATTCATCTAGAACTTTATTCAGAAATAGGGTTATTTCAATTATCTCATTATCTTCTTACCAATTGTCATAAACTCCAATCCTACGACCATTGGCCACTGCATAGTAGGGCATTCTATTAAGAAAAAATAATAAATTTCAAAACTTCATACTTAATTTCTTTATATTGTCTATTGCTACTACTATTAATTTTATTGTTGCGCCATTAACATATAAACTTAGAATTTACAAAAAAGAAAATAAAAAGTAGCATCAAAGAAAAAAAGAGTGCTAATTATGATTGCTTTTTGCATTCTTTCCATTTTCCCTTTTTTTTCCTTTCCATCTTGCGAATGTAAACAATAAGTATGACCAGAAAAGAATAGATCTTGCATCACCAAAAACTCTCTTTATTTTATTACACCTATAATTACGGTGTTAAAAATGTGGCATTAATAGAAACATAATTATAAAGGAAAAAGAAAAGAATAGTCCATAAAAAGGTCTTTTTTCCTTTCTTTTGTAATCAACATCAATCCTTAATCAAGTCTCAACCATCATTGCATTAATCAACAATTTCAAATGGTTAATATTGGCTGACAATTTCGTGATACTTCTTAAACTGCAGTCCTAACTGTAACATTATAGGTACATATATATATGAAGGAGAGATTTATTTTACGACACAAAGCAACGAAGCAAAAAAAGGCCTCGCTAGCTGGATTATCCGAGATCGATCTCCACGGCATCCTATCTTTTTGCCAAAGAAAAGCGTCAAATGTTCGTTAAAGCACTTAATTAGTTTCACCAACGTCGGTTAACTGTAACCTTCGGTTAAACTCACTCTTCGTCTCTTTCTAATAGGGGGCAGTTAGAAAAAGATGAAGAGTGAGTTTAACCGAAGGTTACAGTTAACCGATGTTGGTGAAATTGACCCTTACTTGATCAATTTGCGATGTCAGCAATCACCACAGAAACGACCAACGATCTCAGATCAGCGATCAGCCTTCCGTTCGACAGAAGACGTAAGAAAATGGCGAAGCCCTTGTCTTTTTCCGTTATGTGAGTGGCTTCTTCTTCTTCTTTAATTCAGTTGGCTCCTGCCTCTTTTCATAGGACAATACGGCGTTATGTGAGTGGCGATATCAGTGGCGATCTGTTATGCTTCTTCTTTAGAGTATGACTGAGTATTGACAGTATGACCTTCGAGAGATCTGTTATGCATATATATACATATTATATAGAAATGCACACATACGTGATAATTGTTTGGAAATTTAAATCCTGTGATCTGTGATTCCCGTGATTCGCGGGTCACGTGGCCGTTCGAGAAATCTCATTGGGCAGAGAT
Source organism: Temnothorax longispinosus (assembly GCF_030848805.1). NCBI lineage: Eukaryota > Metazoa > Arthropoda > Insecta > Hymenoptera > Formicidae > Temnothorax > Temnothorax longispinosus. The sequence goes on along the minus strand of NC_092358.1, from coordinate 8,325,047 downwards.
AGGGAAATCGGAAGTGTATTACGTCATCCTTCGACGCGCTGCCAGTGCTGCCAATGAATGTTGAGAAACAATGGCCGCGTTCAGGCAACACAACTGTTGAGTGAGCGCTAGCAAGTAAAGAATCAGATTCAATTTTCGGAATCTTGTCGCCTCGCATACACACACGCGCGCGCGCGCGCCACGCATACACGGAATGACTCATCAATTCCGATTGGAATCCATATTATACGTGCCCCGATAGAAAAAAATCGAAATATGAATTTAGCCCCCAAGTAACCTAAAGATAAGCAAATCTCGTCGTTCGTTGAAGGGCAAAAATCTTCAAATACGTTTTGAAAACAAAGCTCAATTTTTCAAAGCAGAGATGATTTTGTTTACAAATCCTTTTTATAAAGATCACCATTTGTATGAAAAATCAAAGATCATGTGTGATTCCGAGTCTGTAAAAAAACTTAGTTGTACATAGAATATAGCATTTATTTAGTAATAATGACATATATTTAAAAAAAAGCATGATCAATCAGTGACTTATATGTAATCGATAATATATAAAACTAAAAATAACATTCCAACTGATCTCAACTTAAACTAGTTCTTTCTATAAACTATTAGGTTGGCCAATAAGTCCGTGCGGTTTTTATAAGTATATATTTATACTTATAAAAACCGCACGGACTTATTGGCCACCCTAATATTATAAACTTATTTAGTTCTTTCAGAATATGATCATGCAGCATGCTGTTGACTTATATGGACAGTATATGGAGAAATGGAGATTTTTCTCTGGCATCTCGTTAATCATCATCGGATGACGAATCATTATTTTTCCAGTAGGTGCGTGTATATTTCTCGACATAATATCCGCTTCCATCTCTACCACTCCTGTAAGAACGTTCGCGTACGACGACGGAGTTTTTTCCTTTCTGCAAATCAACAAAAATCATTATCAAACAAAGGAAAAATTAAAGAAAATAGCATTTAAAAATGCTGAAAAATTTAAAATGACTCTAGAATTGAGATATAAAATATAATAAATATATTTTATTGCATTGTATTATTGAAATAATGTACTATGATAATCACTGAACTATCTTATGCAATGTTAAAGTACATATATGTCTTTGGCACTTTCCAAGATATTTTTTATTCCATACCGTATAATCAGTACGTTGATAGCCGCTAGTTTCCCTCTGGTAATTGCCCCTTATCGCAACTTGATTGTCATTTCGACAAGCTATAGCTTTGTTGCTATCAAATGATCTCTCATTTTTTCCTTTAGAAGAATGTTGGTCAACAAAGTCCCAAGCTTGGTCGGGTGTATCGAATTTCTTATAATTGTTATAAGAATATCCGTTTACTTGCTCCTTACAATCCTCCCTTTAATAACAGAAAGCATTCATCTAGAACTTAATTCAGAAATAGCGTTATTTCAATTATCTCATGAATTATCTTCTTACCAATTGTCATAAACTCCATTCCTACGACCATTGGCCACTGCATAGTAGGGCATTCTATTAAGAAAAAATAATAAATTTCAAAACTTCATACTTAATTTCTTTATATTGTCTATTGCTACTACTACTAATTTTATTGTTACGCCATTAACACATAAACTTAGAATTTACAAAAAAATAAAATAAAAAGTAGCATCAAAGAAAAAAGAGTGCTAATTATGATTGCTTTTTGCATTCTTTCCATTTTCTCTTCTTTTTTCCTTTCCATCTTGCGAATGTAAACAATAAGTATGATCAGAAAAGAACATAATCTTGCTTCATCGAATACTTCCTTTATTTTATTATACCTATAATTACGGTCTTAAAAATGTGGCATTAATAGAAACATAATTATAAAGGAAAAAGAAAAGAATAGTTCATGAAAAAGTCTTTTTTCCTTTCTTTTGTAATCAACATCAATCCTTTCAAGTCTCAACTATCATTGCGTTAATCAACAATTTCAAGTGGTTAATATTGACTGACAATTTCGTGATATTTCTTAAATTGCAGTCCTAATTATAACATAGGTACACATACTACACATATGAAAGAGATTTATTTTACGACACAAAGCAACGAAGCAACAAAAGGCCCCGCTAGCTGGATTGAGCAGGATTATCCGAGATCGATCTCCACGTCATCCTATCTTTTTGCCAAAGGAAAGCGTCAAATGTTCGTTAAACCACTCACTTGATCAATTTGCGATGTCAGCAATCACCACAGAAACGACCAACGATCTCAGGTCAGCCTTCCGTTCGACAGAAGATCAAGATCAAGATGTTGTACGAAAATGGCGAGGTCCTTTTTGTCTTTTTCCGTTATGTGAGCGGCAGTGAGCGGCGATCTGTTATGCATATATATACATATTATATAGAGATACACACATATACGTAATAATTGTTTGGAAATTTGAATCCTGTGATCTGTATGTATGTATGTACAATACGTGATTCCCGTGATTCGCGGGTCACGTGGCCGTTCGAGAAATCTCATTGGACAGAGAAGGCAAATCGGAAGTGTATTACGTCATCCTTTCGGCGCGCTGCCAGTCACCAGTGTTGCCAATGAATGTTGAGAAACATTTCAAGTATGTTCTTTTGTTGCTGCACTATGGTGTAGGGTGTAGCAATAGAAAGCACGACGGACAAATCGTCATTATCGCGCATATTTTCGTGTCTTCGTTTTGAGAGATCATCGGAGAGAGAAAGAAAGTCAAAGCGTGCTTCATGTGCTCTATTAAATGATACAAATACTTATGGCTTCGTCAAAATGAGGAAGGAAAGAGAGGAGGAAGAAAAAGGGTTTGCAAGCGCAAATAGATCGCGACAGTTATCACTTTGTCAGATCTGAATTTCGAGAGCTTTTGTCCGCTAACAGCTTCGCGCGGCAAATCCAAAAGTCAGGCGATTTCGCGAAAAAATGGCGTTCTCGCAGTCGCATCAACAGGAACTGATTGAACTGGCCGAGATAACGGGAATCTCCGCGGTACCCGGCGTTTTCCGGTGAGACACATTCTCGACGATGACGAAAGTGGCGTATTGTCCGCGTGACATAACCTCCACGCATGTTCTGTTACAATTCTACATGATACAATCTCTTTCTCTCCGTTTACAGCATCGTGTTGGAATTACTGGCGTTACAAGTGTCTCCAGAAGATATTTATACACTTCTCAAACGAATCTCGACGAGATCATCAAAATCGGTGAAACGACAGACAATAAATGAGGATGGGCACGCTTCTGGCTCATCTTCGAGGAAACAATAGTTGTTTATCAAATTGACGTTTTTATCAGACTGACGTTAGCAATTAATGTTCTTAATTATGTTACGAAAAATGTATTGACGTAGACGAAATGTATATAATTTATGTAGATATAAAGATATATAACTTAGACGTTTTTCTATAAATCTGACATAAATGTAAATTTTAATTTAACAATTTGTATATCTTTCATTATATTTATCCTTACTTAAGGAGAACCAACCGTTCTGTATTAAATAATATAATTTAAGTAGTCAATAATTTTTAATTGTAGCAATTTTTTCTATCTTACAATTTATCTTTTACTGACATAATCTGCTTTACTCACTAGAATTATAAAAGAAAAGGTTTTATTACATATCAGATTTAGTAAATTTTATAATAAATGTCTAATTACAGAATATTTTCTATAGGAAAGTTTACGTAAACAAAAATAATTAGATAATCTAGAATGCAATTTATAGAAAATATTTTGTACTGTTAATCTTCGTTCTTAAACTTGACTTTTATATCGTAAGGCGCCGTCTCTTGCCAGTTTGTCTGCCATTTCGTTACCATGAATTCCTACATGTCCATTCACATGATTCTAGAAAATTAAATATTTGGTATTTTCACAATAGTACAGAGTATATCTATATCATATTAATTAGATAAAAAAAAAGATATGTATATGACATTTAAATTTCATTTCTATAAAACTTTAAATTAAATATTAAAAGATTGCTTACCCAAGCAATAGTCAAAGAATTCAGTTCCTTTTCCATTTCCAGCAACTCTGTTTTGTTTGTAACTGGCTTGCCCTGCACTGTCTTCCACCCTCTTCTCTTCCAGATTGGCATCCATTTCGTGATGCGGGAGATAAGGAATTTGGAATCGGTATTGATTTTCAGCTTTTTGATTCCAGCCTTCTTCGCCTGCCTCACAGCTACCGTGACGGCTTGGATCTCTGCCATGTTATTGGTAGCTCGTCCCTCCACCGGTTCAGATACGTTTCTATAAAAGTTATAACTATGTTATACACCGATTCATTGGATTCTGACAGACAATTGACAGACTAAAAAATAAAACGTACAAGGGATGATTGTCTCGGAACCAAACGCCGATACCGGCTCGCGCCTCCTTGTATCCATTTGAACTGCACACGCAATCCGTGAAAACGTTCATGTAGCCATCTTCGTCCACAATAAAGTCCGCTTTGTCATCCTATATAATTCCAAATTTGTGGAATGTATAATTTTGTAGTATAATTTATTCTTATAAATCACATAGTCTGAGAAACACTGAGCTGAGCTCAGGCAATTGTCTGAAATATCTGACGCTATTTGTCTCTTTTTGCTTGATTGTTCATTAGTATTGTCATTTGTCGATAAAGTCCTCTTTGGAACTGATGCGAATAATTTTGTCGGAGCTACCACAGACTGTTTACCACCAAGTAAATATAGTTGTTTCGGCAGAGTCTGAGATCTAGATAAAACATTATAACTTTAAGTGATATTGTAATGAGATTTCCATATTATTAGCTTTACAATGCTCTTTTGTTATTAAAGGAACAGTTGTTATTCAAGTTTTACCTCGCAGATTTAACAATTTTTTTACGAAAGGAGGAGGCTATTGGTAGAATTTGTCTCCCCAGTTGAAGAGGAATGCTCCTTTATGAAGTTTTGAGCCTCGCTTCCCGTTGCAAATTTCTTATATATTGATCCAGGAAACTCAAGAACCTGAGCGCTGCATTCATCCCTAATAAAACAGAAAAACTCTTTATTTAATTCATTTTTGCTGATAATTTATTAGTTATTAAATTGATTTCCTTACCATGTGACGTAAATTCCAGGTTTTCGACCCCTGGCTACCGTGTAGTAAGGCATTTTGCTTAAGAAATAATGCCTTGTTGTAAATATGAAATTCAATTTCATCCATTTGCTCAATACAAATGACGTTTATTCAGGAGAGTCATACCTTTGCTAATTAATGTTTCCACTTTTACTACCAAATAATGTTAATGCACTTTCAGGATTTTCTCTCAGGACACAAAAATTAAAGAATCTTTTAGGAAAACCTCTTACTCTAGTAGTTCCTGTACGTGCTATATATATACCCTGTTATTAGTGGAAAAGGAATAATTAAGTACATCTGCAAAGAGTAAAAAATAATAATTAATTAAGATGCATTTTCGAAGTACGACACACTTATCTCCATAAGCAATTTTCCATATTATTTTTCCATATTTAAGTTTGCAATGTACTGCAACATTGTATTGTATCAGTGTAATTGTGATTTTTTAATAAAAATGAGATTAGTTTGTAGGATCTTACAATTTAATATTGTTTTTGTGATTTATCTTAGTCCATATTTTTCAGTTTGTTTTGTTGACTATGCATACGCATACACAAATTCACAGCCCATCTGCACCAAGCAAAAGCACGAAAGGTTATAAATCGTTTCAGTTTTCAGTTACACCCTAAGCACCGCTAAGCACTTTGCTCTTTCTTACACCAATGCCGTAGCATATAAATCTATCTCGTTTTAAGTGTAGAAAATGATAAAGAGAACATTTAACCAAACATCACAATTGACCACAACATAAACATAAACTATTAAAACGTAAGTACTTGAAGGTTGAGAGACACTTTAAATTTATACTTTGCAGTTACATTTTTTATTTAAAATGGATGCTATAGAGAAAAAAAAGAAAAAAGAAAGTCAGCTATAGAAAACATTTTTTTTTCACTGTTAAATTTTAAATATTGTTTCTCGCGTAGACACTTGACGCATTTCCTTTATTTTTTCGAAAAATAATTTTATAAAATTTATGTATGTACATACAATGTTCATATAAATAAGCATGCTTTTATAGACAATATAAACAAATATAAACAATATAAACAAAACATTTTATATGTTTTATATACATTTATTAACATGAAGTTGCAATGATCATACAATGCTATACATCGTTATGAAAAAATACAACAATAACATAACATTCTTATATAGGATAACTTTAAAAGAATTATATTCAACAAGGACAGCGAGAGCACGTGTCAAGCTAAAGAGAAGATTTATAAAAATGATATCAACGATAAATATACATATAAATCTTAATGCGAGTGAACACAAATATTGAAAATAGAAGTTTAATAAATAATTTCGTAAATATGCCATTATAATGTCACGTAGACCGGTATTCATAGTCGGTTCTTATATTTAACACCATCTTAAGTACTATCTTAAGATGTCATAAACTAATCACACAGAGCCGTAGCACTTTAAAACATTACTTAAGACGGTCTCGAAATAAGATCAGACTGTGAATACTGGCCGCAGTCGTCATATCACGTGATATCACGTACGGAATAATGGCCAGTCTACAATGAGTCGTTAGTCGTTAGTCAGATGTCGGAAGAGAGTCGAAAAAAGTCATAAACGTGTCATAAGGCGATCGGAAGTCTGTAATCGGCAATCATAAGCGATTGGCCAAATGCCATCTCTTACGATCACCGATTACGGGTCTTCGATTGCTTACAATACGCTTATAACTATTTCTTCCGACATCTGACTAACGACTAACGACTCATTGTAGACTGGCCATAAAAGATATTCGCAATATTATATCCATTCACGCAACCAACTCGTCGCCATATGGATTTTTCAAATACTCGTTAAAAATCGACAAACATTCAAGAAATGCAATATAAATAAGTGCAGGTTTGATCGCCGAAGCATATTCTTAATAAAATCACAATTTTTTTTTATCGTGGCAGACTGAAATGCCGAACCCGACTGAAATGTAGGTCAAAGTAGCTCAGAACGGACGTCTCGCCGAGTTTGCGAAAAATGAATGTATTCTTTCGCAGATTAATAGATCGCAATCCGAAGTACATCATTTCTCTTTCGCGAAAAATCTTATTTCTCCGCTTTCGAGAGCATAACATATATTACATTGGAGAGCGAAGACGTCCTCTTGGAAGATGCGTGGCTTTTAAAAATCGTTACTGATAATTGATAATAATTCCGGAATGCTAAATCGCTTCGTAGGCCAGATCAACGCCGATTCTCGTAACCGAGCCGTTCAAAAATTACTCAAGCTCGTCTCGCTCTCGATCTTCCTTCGTTCGATGCGACGAGCGTTTCTTCTTCTTCTCGGTCTTCTCCGTTTTCTCTTTATCCTTATCCTTGTCTTTTGACTTTTTCTTTTTCCTCTTCTCTTTCTCATCTCCTCGGAATCGGTAAAAAATAAGTAATAAATCAGCAATTCAAAATCAATCATGATAATTGAGAAGAATACGTTCTCTAGTTCAACTAACAATCTTTTATATGTCACTGTTAAAGACAATTACCTTCTCTTCGTGTTTCTTTTTTTCCTTCATCACCGGACTACTGGCATTGGAGCTCACCTGGCGCATGCTAGTGTCATTGAGCAACTCCAAATGAACATTGGAACTCGTCACGCTAACATCCAGACTCTTATCGCTCAATTCCAGTCTATCCTTCCTCGTACTAGTGCTACTCACATCTTCACCTCCTTCAGGACTTTGCCGCCATTTGGAATCTCGTCGTAACCAGTTATCAAAAGCGTCTGAGTTTATGTCTGATTGCTCATTCGGTTGCTCATATTCATTGGAGATACGCAATTCTTGCTCTATAGAGGAAACAGAGTCGCGTTTCGTGACTTGTATTGGCTTCTCGATATTTATCTCTGGCCCTGATAATGGTTTTAATTTGTGTTTTTGTTTGGACAGCGGATTCTCTGCTAATTTTGGCTGTACAGGAGAAACTACTTCTTCGATGGACGACAAGTCATCCTCATAACCGGCTACCAGAGGATTACCAGTCTCCACATCACTGTGCGAAAAAATCGTATTGTAATGTATATTAAGGCTCCTGGGTAGTCACCGCGGCCATATTAGATTCTTACTATCGAGGCGAGGAAAACACCTAATTTTAAGTTGCGGTATTTTCCGAAATAAAAAGACATTTCAATAAAAAATCACGACAGATCGTTTCAGCACACTTCAAAAATTGACCGGATACTATCCTTTTCCCTCGACAATAAACAAACAGCCATAAAACGAAGCCTAAACATACGGAAAACAAGCCGTTTGACGACTATCGAAAGGAGTGGTGAATGTTCCTTCCGCATATATATTTCTTGCAAATCTTACCATACGGTCAATTTTACGAGTTTCACGAATACGTTAAACGTTAGAGCACAAGTACAGAGCGAATAATAAAGAAATATACCGCAACTTAAAATAAGGTTGTCAACATGTTACAAGACAGAATTCTCCATTGGAGAGAGTGAGAGAAGAGAGTTCTTATTTCTGCCGCGACGGTACGGCGCTACCGTCAACGCAGAGTTCTCGGCTCAGGGACCAGGAGCCTTAATACTATTACTATTAATATTAATACTGTATAGTTATAATTTTGATGATATATAAAATGGAAAATAATTCTTAGTAATTATTGTGTATTGATTGTATTTATAATATACTGAAGAATAGAAAGAATTATATTATTAAAAAAACTTTACAACGGATAGAAAATAACCATTGATATGCACGGGGAAAATGAAAGAAGATAAATAGAAGAATTACAGATTTTTTGTTTTAATAATAATGATAATTTTAAACAGATTTCTTTTAATATTAATAGAAAGGTTTGATAATAATTTAATATATTTAATTATGAAAATAAGTTTGTAAAAAGCAATTTGCTTTGTAATTAGAAGATAGTTTAGAAAGCTGTGCATTTACCTCTCAGATTCTGCACCTTCTTGAGCTACAGGTACAGGATCTGGCTCTGGAGTGAGGGAGTTGGAGCTCATACTGCAGCCTTCCAAAAACGATTTGTCCAGCATTCCATCCGGCACGAAGTCTTCGACACTAGTCAACGGTGCGTTTAAACTAACATTTTTAATATTTGGCAGTTTCCCGTCTGTCTCGTCTTCCTTCTTATGCTTATGACCGAAGATCATGGATGATGGCCGATTAAGCGAATCTCTTCTCTCACCGTTGTTATTGGCAGATTCAGCCGGTTTAGCCGCTTCTATTTTAGCAGTGGAATTTTGCGAAATGGATGATGTCGAAATTTGTGACGTTTTCGTAGAATTAGATACGTTATCTGATGTGCTCGTCGTATAACTCTCTTTTCTCGGTAACGATTTCATCTCTAAATTTTTCATCGGTATTGGAGTTCCGCCGCCGATCGGACCGGGCATCGAGGCTGATCTTTTGACTTCCCCAACAGCATTCGCGTTGGAAGGTGCAAGATGATAGTTTCTCATAGACGGAACATTTGAGACTAGATTACTGGCGGACACTGAATGGGCAAGGGCTCTTCTACGATTCACGAGATTGTCCAGGAATTTGTTGTAGTCAGCATCGTCGCTATCCTGGAAGAGATCGAGCTCTTGGACAGTCAGACGGATCTCTTCCTCGTTGGTCTCGAGCTGCTTTAGCAATGTCTCGCGTTGCAGCTGCAGAAACGATAGATTAAAAAATTTGTGCAGCAGTTTTAGGCCGAAGCCATTTCGCATCGATGACTCCGCGTATCTTACCTGTACCAATTCATATAAATTCAAAATTAAGGGCCGGTTGTTCCAACTTGTTGGTAAACGTAACTAATAGTTAAATCATATATATATATATATATATATATATATGTGTGTGTGTGTGTGTGTGTGTGTGTGTGTATATATATATATATATATATATATATATATATATATATATATATATATGTAGGTCTAGAGGTATGTTCCGGGACTGTTTACGTTTTTTGAAATGTACAGTCCTGGAATATAACGCATATATATGTAATCAGATTCAAAAAATTGTCCCGAAACGTGCCGTAGGACATGAATTTTTTCCAGGACAGTCCTGGAAACTGCCAAATGTCCTGGAATATACCGATGTAAAAAAATAAAAGTCCCGGAACATACTTCCGGACCTACATATATATATATATATGTCTTTGTTTATCCTTTACATTAGACAAAGATAGACATATGATTTAACTATTAGTTAGCTTACTAATAGGTTGGACCAACCGGCCGTAAGTAAACTGTTTTAGTTGGAATGGATTTGTGAATATTGCTCGATAAGTTACATGGATGCGCACACAAAAACACACACACACACACGCGCGCGCGCGCGCGCACGCACGCATACACAAAATGACTAATTCCGATTGGAATCCATATTATACGCGCCCCGATAAAAAAAAAATCAAAATAGAAATTTAGCCCCCAAGTAACCTAAGGATAAGCAAATCTCGTCGTTCGTTGAAGGACAAACACCTTCAAATACGTTTTAAAGACAAAGCTCAATTTTTCAAAGCAGAGATGATTTTGTTTAGAAATCCTTCTTATAAAGATTACCATTTGTATGAAAAATCAAAGATAATGTGAGATTCAGAGTCTGTAAAACAGCATGTATTTATTAATAATGACATACAAAAAAAAGCATGATCAATCAGTGACTTATACGTAATCGATAATATATAAAACTAAAAATAACATTTCAACTGATCTCAACTTGAACTATTAAGTTCTTTCTATAAACTATTATAAACTATTTAGTTCTTTCAGAACATGTTCATGCTGTTGACTTATATAGTAAACTCTTCAGTATACGGAGAAATGGAGATTTTTCTCTGGCATCTCGTTAATCATCATCGTCGTCGTCGTCGTCGTTGTCGTCATCGTCGTCGTCGTTGGCGTCGGCGTCGTCGTTAATCATCATCGTCATCGTCATCGTCGTTGTCATCGTCATCGTCATCGTCATTCTCATTGTCATTGTCATCGTCGTCATCATTATTTTTCCAGTGTGCGTGTATATTTCTCAACATAATATCCGCTTCCATCTCTACCACTCCTGTAAGAACGTTCGCGTACGATGACGGAGTCTTTTCCTTCCTGCAAATCAACAAAAATCATCATCAAACAAAGGGAAAATTAAAGAAGATAGCATTTAAAAATGCTGGAAAATTTGAAATGACTCCAGAATTGAGATATAAAATATAAGAAATATATTTTATCGCATTGTATTATTAAAATAAAATACTGTGGTAATCACTGAACTATCTTATGCAATGTTAAAGTACATATATGTCTTTGGCACTTTCCAAGATATTTTTTATTCCATACCGTATAATCAGTACGTTGATAGCTGCTAGTTTCCCTCTGATAATTGTCCCTTATCGCAACTTGATTGTCATTTCGACAAGCTACAGCTTTGTTGCTATCAAATAATTTCTCATTATTTCCTTTTGAGGAATGTTGGTCAACAAAGTTCCAAGCTTGGTCGGGTGTATCAAATTTTTTATACTTGTTATTAGAATATCCGTTAACTTGCTCCTTACAATCCTCCCTTTAATAACAGAAAGCATTCATCTAAAACTTTGTTCAGAAATAGCGTTATTTCAATTATCTCATTATCTTCTTACCAATTGTCATAAACTCCATTCCTACCACCATTAGCCACTGCATAGTAGGGCATTCTATTAAGAAAAAATAATAAATTTCAAAACTTCATACTTAATTTCTTTATATTGTCTATTGCTACTACTATTAATTTTATTGTTGCGCCATTAACATATAAACTTAGAATTTACAAAAAAGAAAATAAAAAGTAGCATTAAAGAAAAAAAGAGTGCTAATTATGATTGCTTTTTGCATTCTTTCTATTTTCCTTTTTTTTTTCCTTTCCATCTTGCGAATGTAAACAATAAGTATGACCAGAAAAGAACAGATCTTGCATCATCGAAAACTTCCTTTATTTTATTATACCTATAATTACGGTTTTAAAAATGTGGCATTAATAGAAACATAATTATAAAGGAAAAAGAAAAGAATAGTCCATGAAAAGGTCTTTTTTTCCTTTCTTTTGTAATCACCATCAATTCTTAAACAAGTCTCAAATATCGTTGCGTTAATCAACAAATTCAAATTGTATTGGCTGACAATTTCGTGATATTTCTTAAATTGCAGTCCTATAATTATAACATTTTAGGTACACATATATGAAGGATATAGAGATTTATTTTACGACACAAAGCAACGAAGCAACGAAAAGCCTCGCTAGCTGGATTGAGCAGGATTATCCGAGATCGATCTCCACGTCATCCTGTCTTTTTGCCAAAGGAAAGCGTCAAATGTTCGTTAAACCACTTACTTGATCAATTTGCGATGTCAGCAAGGTCAGCAATCACCACAGAAACGACCAACGATCTCAGATCAGCCTTCCGTTCGACAAAAGACTTTGTACGAAAATGGCGAATGGCGAGTATGGCGACGCCCTTTCTCTTTTTCCGTTATGTGAGCGGCGATGTGGCGATCCGTTATGCATATATGTACATACATATAATATAGAGAGACACACATACGTAATAATTTCTTGGAAATTTGAATCATGTGATATGTGATTCCCGTGATTCGCGGGTCACGTGGTCGTTCGAGAAATCTCATTGGGCAGAAATAGGGAAATCGGAAGTGTATTACGTATTACGTCATCCTTTCAGCGCGCTGCCAGTGCTGCCAATGAATGTTGAGAAAAATATTTTAAGTATGTTCTTTTGTTGTTTTGGTGCTGCACCTGCACTATATATGGTGTAGCAATAAAAAGCACGACGGACAAATCATTTAATGTCATTTATCACGCATATTTTCGTGTCTTCTCCGTTTTGAGAGATAATACTTATGGCTTCGTCAAAATGAGGAAGGAAAGAGAGGAGGAAGAGAAAGGGTTTGCAAGCGCGAATAGATCGCGACAGTTATCACTTCGTCGGATCTGAATCTCGAAAGCTTATTGTCCGCGAACAGCTTCGCGCGGCAAATCCAAAATTTGTACCTTTCATTATATTTATCCTTACTTAAGGAGGACCAACCATTCTGTATTAGATAATAAAATTAAGTAGTCAATAATTTTTAATTGTAGCAATTTTTTGTAGCTTACAATTTATCTTTTACTAACATAATCTGCTTTACTCACTAGAATTGTAAAAGAAAAGGTTTATTACATATCAGATTTAGTAAATTTTATAATAAATGTCTAATTACAGAATATTTTCTATAGGAAAGTTTACGTAAACAAAAATAATTAGATAATCTAGAATGCAATTTATAGAAAATATTTTGTACTGTTAATCTTCGTTCTTAAACTTGACTTTTATATCGTAAGGCGCCGTCTCTTGCCAGTTTGTCTGCCATTTCGTTACCATAAATTCCTACGTGTCCATTCACATGTTTCTAGAAAATTAAATATTTGGTATTTTCACAATAGTACAGAGCATATCTATATCATATTAATTAAACAAATAAAAAAAAATATATATATGACATTTAAATGTTATTTCTATAAAACTTTAAATTAAATCTTAAAAGATTGCTTACCCAAGCAATAGTCAAAGAATTCAGTTCCTTTTCCATTTCCTCCAACTCTGTTTTGTTTATAACTGGCTTGCCCTGCACCGTCTTCCACCCTCTTCTCTTCCAGATTGGCATCCACTTCGTGATGCAGGAGATAAGGAATTTGGAATCGGTATTGATTTTCAGCTTTTTGATTCCAGCATTCTTCGCCTGCCTCGCAGCTACCGTGACGGCTTGGATCTCTGCCATGTTATTGGTAGCTCGTCCCTCCACCGGTTCAGATACGTTTCTATAAAAGTTATAACTATATTATACACCGATTCATTGGATTCCGACAGACAATTGACAAGACTAAAAAATAAAACTTACAAGGGATGATTGTCTCGGAACCAAACGCCGATACCGGCTCGCGCCTCCTTGTATCCATTTGAACTGCACGCGCCATCCGTGAAAACGTCCACGTAGCCATCTTCGTCCACAATAAAGTCCGCTTTGTCATCCTATATAATTCCAAATTTGTGGAATGTATAATTTTGTAGTATAACTTATTCTTATAAATCACATAAGAGTCTCAGAAACCATACAAATCGACCCCAATTCCATGAAATGAAAAAAAATTAATGAATTGACTGATTATGCACTCTGATATTAAAGTTTACAAAAAATGAAGTTGATTAGTTTAGCTCTTGAGAGAGTTTATATAATTCCTGTGATTTATTTCAAACCTGATTAAGACACTGAGCTGAGCTCAGGCAATTGTCTGAAATATCTGACGCTATTTTTCTCTTTTTACTTGATTGTTCATTAGTATTGTCATTTGTCGATAAAGTCCTCTTTGAAACTGATGCGAATAATTTTGTCGGGGCTACCACAGACTGTTTATCACCAAGTAAATATAGTTGTTTCGGCAGAGTCTGAGATCTAGATAAAATATTAACTTTAAGTGATATTGTAATGAGATTTCTATCTTATTAGCTTTACAATGCACTTTTGTTATTAAAAAAACAGTTGTTATTCAAGTTTTACCTCACAGATTTAGCAATTTTTGACGAAAGGAGACTCTTGGAAGAATTTGTCTCCTCAGCTGAAAATGAATGCTCCTTTATGAAGTTTTGAGCCTCGCTTCCCGTTGCAAATTTCTTATATATCGATCCAGGAAACTTAAGAACCTGAGCGCTGCATTCATCCCTAATAAAATAGAAAAACTTTATTTAATTTATTTTTGCTAATAATTTATTAGTCATTATATTGATTTCCTTACCATGTGGCGTAAATTCCAGGTTTTTTACCCCTGGCTACTGCGTAGTAAGGCATTTTGCTTAAGAAATAATGCCTTGTAAATATGAAATTCAATTTCATCAATTTGCTCAATACAAATGACGTTTATTCAGGAGAGTCATACTTTTGCTAATTAATATGTTTCCACTTTTACTACCAAATAATATTAATGCATTACTCTCAGGATTTTTTCTCGGGGCACAAAAATTAAAGAATATTTTAGGAAAACCTCTTACTAGTAGGATAATTATTTAGTTTAGGGGCCTCACCTCAAATATCGATGTAATTATGCTCAATCAACGCGTTTTTGCACGAAAAGTGTCGGTCTGCCCCGCGAAGCGAAATATTAAATGTTAAAGTTTTTTTTCTTTTTGAGGTTAATTCTCTCATGCCGTGGCACATAGAAAAACTTAAGCAGTAAAACTCAAGCAGTAAGCAAATCAGCCAATCACAGTCAAGAACTTAAGGCACGGCCCTAAGCGGCATTGAATCCAAACCGTTGATTTCTTACTGCTTAAGGGTTGATTTATAATAGCCGTAACCGTTGATTTAAGCCGTAATCTTTAAGAAATTGACCAATCACAGTCGAATGTGAGAAGAATAATCGACTGTGATTGGTCAATTTCTTAAAGATTACGGCTTAAATCAACGGTTACGGCTATTATAAACCAGCCCTAAGTTTTACTGCTTAAGTTTTTCTATGTGCCAAGGCCCTTTAGTGCCTTCGGCCCCAAAATGTTAAAGTTGACAAATATTAGGTCATGATTCCTGTCATACCGACGAGCTGTAGCGAAGCGACTACGAACATGCCCTATGGCCATTATGGTGGCCCATGTGTGCATGCTCAGTGGCTGCACGCGCATGGGAAACTGCGCCAACTTTAAAATAAATATACACCAGCTGAGAGGAAACGCAATATTGAGTATAGATTTCGATATTTAAAACATGAGGTAATTCTTTCAAAATTCATTGATAACTATAGCAAACAAGTAGATTGTTTTTTATTCTTTGTAGCATATGGGACAAATGCGACGCAGTCGTGTGTACAGTTACAGGGTTTTCCATAGAGAAATGTTAGATCAATATAAATCCAATAAATAATTAAAATTGAATGTATTATTTTGAAGTTGTGATTTTCATTAAAGCAGATATTTTGTAGTTAACTATTTAAAACGCGTCACTAACATACATAAGGTTAGTGACGCGCTTTAAAGTGATAATATAAAGTTTTATTTCGAATTAAGGGGATGCTGGAGCCGTAGCCGAACTCGATCGGCGTCGGTAAAGAAGACCGGCGAACTATATCTGTCCTTGTATAGACAAAGATATAGACAAGGATAGCACGCTACATTGCACGCACACATACGCACGATGCACATCGACATTATACTTTTATATTACGCTTCCAAATCTTGATTTGGAGGGTTTATCGATGTTTTTCTTGTTGTGCAATTCGGGGGAACTTGTTTTCGCGTTCGTACCAATGGTATATCTCTTATATGAAATACATCTTGTGACGAGCTGACAGCTCGCCGCCGCAACTCGAGACGCCATATTGGGATAAGAGTAGGATAAGGAAATCTGTACTTCTGTAATTTTTTCTCGTTTTCTATATAAAATCGGAGTTTCCCCGAATCATTAATGTATGTACTGCAATTCTGGAGAAGGATTTTTAATTCTGTCAAATTAATACGACGCTACGTGCCGACAAAAAATGCCGGTAAAACAGACGGCTCCAGCATCCCCTTAAGCACAGAAACTATATTAAAAAAGATACAAAATTTACCAAAAATATCATATTTGTTTAATTAATTTGTATTTTTGAAACAAATTTAGATTTTAAAATGAGTTATCAAATTTAACTCGATTTTGAGTAACCAATTTAGAATTTTTGTGAAACGTTTTCTTCCATCTACCGATGATCGGACAGTATATTTCTATTAAATCGAATATCTCTATAAACATAATTTGCCAATACCATATGTCTGTGAATTAAAAACAAAGATAAATAAACTGATAGAAAAAGAAATAAGTAAAATATAATTTATATCTATATATATATTTATCTACGTATGTATATTAAGAAATAATTAAGAATTTGACTGTTTTAATTTAATCGCATTTTACTGAACTCCAATTAATGATCAACAATTAATGAACAACATCGAAAACGTATGATTGCGATAAACATTAAACAACAAAAATCGAGTTTAAATTTATGAAAGATAACTTGCTCGTTGAAAAGGTAAATGCTAAAAATACTGACACTGTAATATGCACAAGATGATCTACAGAACAATTGGAAATTTTTAATACAATATAGAACTGATAAAATTAAATAAAACATTTTCAGATAACATAGGTTTATAAGGATTCTTATTTTCCATTTCCTTTTGTTCTAGATCAACCTGTAGACTTGAGAAACTTATAACTAAACTAACAAGTATAAGTATAATAAATATAATTAAATAGTTTTCAATTTATATAAATATAATTAAATAATAGTTTTAGTCGTACATCTAAACTCAAATCACAAATTATTTTTAATTTGTATTAATACTTATTTGCATATAAAATTCTTACATATATAAAAATTAAAAGTTATAATTATAGAAAAGAAAAAACCATGTTTATTAATTAAATAAAAAAATATCCTTATCCCGTATTATGCATATTATTTTATGAATCACTACCAGCCAACGTAAATTTATCTATCATAAGTGGTGACGAAACAAGTGATGAGTGCTGATTTCAAGAATTTCACTTTTCTCAATCAATTCCAGTATCTTATTTAAATCTTCTTGCAATAGATTTTTAAATTCTTAACATCCCTAATGTCTTCTATGTGAAAAGTCATATCAAAATTTGTCAATTAATTGTAAGATACGTCGTTGCTCTGCTTCTTTCCATTCTGTATCACCGGCATCTCCTAAATTATCGGCGTATTCTGGTTTTGAAACAAAAAACATGTGAATGAATACATTGTTAATACGATTAAATATGTAGATAGATTTTATACTATACATAATTTACCTCTCATGATGTGGCGAATTTTGTTAAAGGATCTCTGCGCCAAGAGATCCCTTACTCGTTGCGTGACTGCAGGCTGACAACCAGTGCAAGCTTCTAAAAGTACATAATCTACTAACTGTAATATAAATAACCCGCCGTCTAATCTTCTCAAGTACGATTCTTCTTCGTCTTCGTCCTTATGATAAAAATAAAAAGAGAGTGTAAATTTTTATACGTCTTCATTTTTAGATGTCTCTGTTAAATGTTTTTCATTGTGCACGTACCTTCCCATTCTTTTTCACTTCTTCTACCTTTTCAAGATACTTGAAATGTAATTCCATTAATCTATCCATTTTCTCATAATCATTCTCCGTAAAATAACTAAGTAATGTTTGACGCTGTTGTCCTTTACAGTTCTTTAACAAGCTTACTATGATTGAAATCACGTGTTCTGCAAAATTAATTATTTATTATTTCGCTATAAACAGTTAAATAAGTTGAAATTTTGCTTACTAATATTAATAGATATATCGAGGCCATACTTTCATCCTCTTCTGCAGTAAGCATTCTTTTTCTATTTTTTGTTGGGGTTTTCATAAATAGAGGAAATATAGTTTGCAATCCAAGAATATCTACAAATTTGCTGCAGTTATCTTTTCCATCCGGGCCATTCAAAGCGTGATCTAAAACCTATAATTTAACTATAGTAATTTATATAAATCCAATAAAATCTGTTGCGAATAAACCCACTTTGAGAGATCCATTCCATGACATTTTTTTTTTTCGTAATATTAAGTTCATAAGTTGGAGGCCTTCGCCACGCAGAAATCTATCTCGATTTACAGTAGCCATTAAGCTTGAGCACAAAACGTTAAACAAATCTTCCATTATCGCTTCATTCATCTTATTTATCTCATCATACCACTCATTTAAATCATGTTCCTGTGCAGTCTGCGGATCGTGACTCTGTAAATATTGTAAATAATCGGTTTTAAGATAATTCAGCTTGGTAATGTTATATGCAAGGGCTTAGAAACATACAAATACATACAGCTAATTGTTGTAGTAAAACATCAATTCCATCCAAGTCACCTAAAAGGAGTCTATTTTCTGGCGTATGCCGCAAAAGTATAGATAGGAGATGACAGGCGTAACATTTGTTCAGGTCAACAGGTGTTGTTTTAATTTTAACTCGACGTAACAACCATTTCATCAGACCCTGCTTTCCCGCATCCGCACATAGATCTGGTCTAAATACCAGTAGTTCCTCAAAAATGTCTGGAAATCAAAACCGTCGTTGAGTTAATCTAGTAGAAGCATTATTTTGCAGAAAGATAAACGATATGCACGTTTATTAAGTAATTACCAAGTGTGTTATAAACACCGTTGTCCTCTTTAGTCACTGTTTCATCAAGTCTCTCGAGATTTTGTACTAGGAGAGCGCAAACTTGTTGCTCAAACAAAGCATTGATAAATGTATCCGCGCCTTCTTTCTGAATTTTGTGTAATATACCTTCGTAAGTAAATTTCTGCAGAAAATCTACCACACCAACTGCTATATCAGTATTTTTATGAGACAACAATTCTAGTAAAGAAGGTACGGCGCCTAACTTTACCATTAACATACAATACAAATCTAGATTGGTTGGATTGGTTACTACAATTTGAAGCTCTTGCAGAGTTTCGTGCAGTTCTACTTCGGATTCCATAAACCTGCAAAAGGCCAAAAAGAAATCGAAAACAATTATACATTGAGATTTCCATCTGACATTTAGCTTCTACGTATTCATCTACTTCTCCGGTTGATCTGGAAATTTGACTCTCATCTCCTTATTCCTCAGAGCTCTCTTCTTGAATACAAGGATCAAACGTTTGAGCGTCGCTTCATCCAACGCTTCGACAAAGACCTTAGTTTTCACATACTTATTCAATATATCTTGCTTTTCCTTTTTCGTTAGTTCGTCAAGCTTCTTAAACTGTCGTTGACTCTCCCATTCATCGTCATCGTCTTCCTCTCCCGCTGCCGGTCGTTTCGATGTGTTTGGGGGCTGTACATACATATTACCATCGTTTAATTATCATATCGCGGTTATTTGTAACGGACGGAAAAGCAAATCGTGAAATTTTCAATTTCACGATGAAAATTTCCGCTAAATCAAAAGTCATGACACATAAGTGAGAAATTAAATTAAACAAAATATATATTACTTTCGAGATAAATATAAATTATACAAGCCGCTGCAGAATAATTCCAATACGCATCTTATAATTAAAAGATAAAAGGGTAATTATTTAGAATACGCGCTGCACCTCGAATGTCAATAAAATTATGCTCATTCGTTTTGACACGAAACGAAAGAATCTGGCAGAAAAATGCGGCGGTCTGCCCTGCGAAGTGAGATATTTAGCGAGATATTTAGCGTTTAATAAAATAAACTGACAATAAGAGCTGGATGCAGTAAGTAGGACGCATATATATTTTATTATATATATAAACAAAAGATGAGATAATATTGAAAATATTGTTTATATTATAATTAAATATATACGTGCCCTTTTCTGCGCTTCTTATTGCTAATTCTGTTAACCTTATTTGATTTTATTCAGAACCTCAATATACATTTTTTTTTGTTAAAATACGTTAAATTTCAAATAAATATCCTAACATGTAGTAATATATTTACATGTACAGATAAGAACCACTTGTTCTGATTTCACCAAAAGTACGTTTTTGAGATATATATACCCTATATTTAATATCTTTTTTAATTAAAATAATACATTTTATGTAAAATAATCATAAAATAGAATAAATTCAATGAATAGCCAAGTTGTAGGAAAGAACTTAAACATGGATGTTGTCGTTAATCATGATCAATTTCGATAAATACTTTGTGTCAAATATCAAGAATAATTAGAAAACTGCTTTCTTATGTAAGTCTTAGACAATCTATTAGAGTTAAATTTAAAGAAAAACTTTTATTTATAATTTTATACCATCACATTCATATTTTGATGTATATACAAGTATAATTTTAAAAATGTGTTTCATATTACGTATAAACAGAGTTCTATATTAAATTCTGATAATTAATAGACTTTTTACAATAATTTTTAATTACATTCAAATTACACGTGCTAGTAAAAGAAACAGATTTGATACGTTATATGTGTATGAGTTTTGCTCCGTCGTACAAAATATTGAATTGTTACTTTAGGAAATGTCACGAATATACTGATTTGTTTACACAAAATTTCGTGTGCTTTCTAGCATTCTAATTATAGAGCAACGAAATTGAGAAAAGAACTGTTAAGAACTTACTTGCTTCTTTTTCATTATGCGTATTTTCTTTCTCACTGAATCTTGATCAGTTGAACTTGAGATTTTACGTTTCTCTGATGACATGCTTCGGATATTCTCAGACCAGATGAAGAAGCTATCAGACTAATGCGTGTAGAGATGCGGCAACTGGTACCTCTTTGATTTCCTTTTACCAAAAATCAAGTTTTTAAGCTACGGTGAATATAACGTCAAGATGTGCAACAAACAA
This sequence comes from Temnothorax longispinosus, assembly GCF_030848805.1. Lineage (NCBI taxonomy): Eukaryota > Metazoa > Arthropoda > Insecta > Hymenoptera > Formicidae > Temnothorax > Temnothorax longispinosus. Next base: position 8,303,585 of record NC_092358.1, on the reverse strand, counting down.
TGCGAATTAACAAATAATCTCGACCACAGGTTACTTCTGAGATGCCAAATTTGAGCCCTGACTCACCTGCAATAAGATATGTGGAGAGGTAGCGAAAACCGGCCTCGATAGCATGCGGTAACACGTGGAGGGAATGGATCACGTGCCGCACACATGTGCTGTGTATGTACGTATATGAGCGCTGAGAGAGCGACACGTACACTGCTCGCACTTGTATACAGCACGTGAGCCATCCTCTCCACATTCCCTTCACGTGCTACGATTTCTTACATTACTGTATAGAGAGGACATGTATACTAATAAATAAAGAAAGATCCACGTACATGTATCAGAGCCGATAGAAAAATAAACAAATAACGAAATATATAAGTTTATGGATTTTGTTATCTACATATATTAAGGAATAACTATGAATTTGTTTCCGTTTCAATTTAATCGTATTTTATTGAATCCAAATTAATGACAATATCGAAAACATATAATTGCGATAAGCATTGAAGGCATAAAAATCAAGTTTAAATTTCATTAATATGAATTATAACTCGCTCGTTGAAAAGGTAGATGCTAAAGATTTTGACTTTTGACACTGTAATACGCACAGAATAATCTACAGAACAATTGGAAAATTTAATACGATATAGAACTGATAAAATTAAATATATTTAACATAGGTTTATAAGGATTGTTATTTTCCATTTCCTTTTGTTCTAGATCAACCTGTAGACTTGAGATATTGTGTAAAGTCTTATACCTACATCTAAACTCAAATCACAAATTATTCTCAATTTGTATTAATACTCATTTGTATATAAATTCTTACATATATAAAAATTAAAAGTTATATTATATTTGTGGAAAAGAAGAAAGCACGTTCACTAATTAAATAAGAAAAATATCTTTATCATGTTCTATGAATGTTATTATATAAATCAAATATTAGCCAATGCAAAAAATCTCTTATCTGCCAGGCGAAAAGAATTGATGAGTGCTGATTTTTCAAGTGGTTTACTTTTTTCAATCAATACCATTATCTTATTTAAACCTTTTTGCGGTAGGCTTTGAAATTCTCAAGGATACCTATTGTCTCCATCCTTGTCTAATGTTGTCTCTATCCTTGTCTAATGTTAACGATACGGATACGGTACGGGTACGGCACGGCTGTGTCTGAATCGACCCTTAGTGTCCGTAATTTCTTTTATGTGCAATTTAATAAAACTTATCGAATGTGTTTCCAAAAATTTGGCATTCAAACGATAACGCAAGCTGTATAAGTTTCAATAATATATAGCGTAACAAATAATGTTCACACACGTTAAGTTTAAAGTTGTTACATCATACTTATCAGCTGTTAATAATTTTTTAAAACATGTCATAATCATATTGGCCGGTATTCATAGTCAGATCTTATATTTAAGATTGTCTTAAGTTTATCTTTAGATGCTGAACAACTCGTTTCATTGGCTATACAGCATATCTAAAGATAAACTTAAGACGATCTTATATATAAGGATCTGACTACGAATACCGGCCATTGTCTTATTGAAGCAGTTATAATATATAATAAAATCTGTTTAAAAAAGATTTTACCTCATTAAACGTTACTAATTCATTTGTCACATATTTTTCTATTCTCTCATGTGTAAGGCAAATATTCTTAAAGTAACTACTATTCGTGGCGCACGACAATTTTCTTGATATAACGTATATTGTTCCTCTCCTATTATAAATTTGATTGATTCTTCATCTTTAAACCGAAACTCATTCAAGGTCAAGTCTTCAATATGTTTGCCTTAAGGTGCTTTTTCACGTTGACGCTCGACCGGCTCGACGTTCATCAGAAATAATATTTTATATTTATATATATATATATCCGTAAAATATTACTACTTGAAGATATTACTTAAAAATAATTAATATTTTACGTATTTCGAAGTTTATTTTTGAGTGTACTGGGACAATCAACGATTCAGCGTTGGATGTTGAATAATTTCAACTTTATTTCTTGACGCTAGCGTCAATGCGAAACCACATGACTCTAGAAATAATAATTTTTATTTATTTATATTACATAAATAAATTTATATATATACATATATAAATAAAAAATATTATTTTTAAAGATTTTTTCTCATTAAAAATGAGCGTCGAGCATCAACGTGAAATGGCACCTTAAGGTAAATATTCTTAAACTACTGTTGCGGGCGCACAATTTTTTTAATACATTTTTTTCTACCATAAAATTGATTTATTTTTAAACCGAAACTCATCAAAAGTCAAGTCTTCAAAATATGTCACGTCTCTTGAAACCGTTGAAGATAGTGGTTTCATACGTATAGTTCTATTTATCGGATTACAAAGAAATTCGAACTTTTAACGTATTACAAGCGCATCTCTATGATCTAACAACGGAAGAGATTTTAATTAACAATGTGTTATTCGATATAGGACCTGAAATGGATTTCGATGATATACATTTTCTAGACGGTAGCATTATAGTCGTAATGGGTAGTGGTACACAAAGCGTTAAATGTATTACTAGTAAGTATATAAAAGGATATTGTATTGACTGACATCGTTTTGAAACTTTCATTTGAATCATATATTGATTTTCTGGAAACGGTGAAGACGTTATCGTCAGTTATCGTGTTCATAGTATTATTTCAATGCCATAAAAATTGATTAATTTTCCATGTATGGTTAAGTATAGGTACTCAACTTAATCTGTGTTTCAGAATAGCTCGTGATAGATGGTAAAGATGGCAAAGATACTGTCTGCTGGTTTTCCGGGATATTCTCTATAGAGATATTCTCAATTTCTCTTTCGTCAGAAGTCTGTGAATAATTAATTTACTTATGAATATAAGGATCAACATCGAAATGTCATAAAAGTTTCTGTGCTTTTAAATAAAATATATTAAATTTCAATCAAATATCCTAACATGTAATAATAATGTTTAAATGTACAGATGAGAGCGACTTGAAATCGGACTTTTAACTAAAAATACATAGAGATTTTTTAGACACTCTACATTTAATATATCTTTTTTTAAATAAAAATAACACTTTATGTTAAACAATCAGAAAAAGTTGAATAAATAGCCAAATTGTAAGAGAAAATATTATAAATACGGCTATTTTCGTTGATTACAATTGATTTCATAAATAAAAGTTTTGTCATAAATTTGCGTCAAATTTCACGAATTATTTGTGAACTACTTTCTTGTCTAACAATAAGTCTAAATACTTAAATCTATAATTCCCGTTAAATTTAAGAAAAAACTTGTTTATAATCCTATGCATTTTGATGTATATTGTATAAATCTAATTTTTTAAATATTTTTTTATCTTATATATCCTAAATAGAATTCTATCTTGAATTCTGATAAAAGTAATGCATTCGTCTGAAGCAGACTTTTTGCATTAAAAACTATTAAAAACTACTTGAAGGTTGAGAGACACTTTAAATTTATTCTTTGCAGTTGCACTGCGTTACATTTTCTATTTAAAATGAAATAGATATATAATTATGCTGTAGAGAAATAAGAAAAAAAAAAGTCAGCTATAAAAAATATATTTTTTTTCACTGTTGAATTTTAAATATTGTTTCTCGCGTACACTTGACGCCTTTCCTTTATTTTTTCGAAAAATAATTTTATAAAATTTATGTACGTACATATTTTGTACATATAAGCATGCTTTTATAGACAATATAAACAAAACATTTTATCTGTTTTATATACATATGCATCGCGCAATGTATAGATCCACGACGAAGTGCCTGCCGCGTGAGATCACGAGAGCACTTGCGATTAATCATTTACATTCAGCGAATTAGGAGTAAGAGGGGAACAAAGGGGAAATGTTTGTTTGCAGACTTCCTGTACCATGGACCAGAATCTAGTACGTCTACAAAACCCTCACCGATTTTTGAGAGAAAATCGTTTCCTGGAAGGGGAAGACCCAAGTAAGCCTATCGCCGGTTGATTATTTAATTTCTTCAATTTCTCCCACGATACTTCCGAATCTCTAAGCTAATCGGTCGTTTTTTATATTTAACACATTATTGACTACCAAAATTCGACGTTAAATCTAAATTTAAAATACATAATACTTAAACTAATTATTGATTACCCAAATTTACTTAAAAGCCGATAGTTAAATATATATTATCTGAACACATTTCCCAATCAATATAGAGAAAAGGCTGTTTTACTAGATCAGGACTAGATCTTTGTTGCCTATAAATAATATTGATAATATAATTTAATTATGTGATATAGTACTGTTTTATAACTTTTGGTTGAGACTACGTTTCAAGTAACGCCCGAAAGTAACGGCGCGTGGTTTGTTATTGGGGTGATAAATTACATAAATTTACGCAAATAATATTATTAGGCAACCAAAATCCAATTTTGACCATATAAAACGGCCTTTTCTCTAAATTAATTGTATTATCATATCGGTATTATCATATGTTTGACATTTTCTAAATTCTAAACTAAATATGTCCTATAGCTTGCAAGGTAATGAGATAAAGGAAGATCCGTTTGCATTCCAGGATGTTACAGCTGGCGCGTCATACCAGCGAGCGGGCCTGGCCATCCCAAGCACCAGTCGGGCAATCCCTGTGCCAATCGGGACCATCAGGAGCGTGACGGATCAGGAAACCTGTTCGTCCCCAAGCTGGACCCACCCTCGGGGTTCTCCGACGCGTTTGAGCTAAGCGAGGCCGCGGTCACAACAGTCAACGAAACGTCCGTGACTTCGTAATCGCGGTGTAAATAGCGTGTAAAAGCCTCCGACGCGTACGCGGGAACCCCTCGCCGTAAGGTAAAAGAGAAGAGAGGAGAGTTAAAAAAAAAGTAAATAGCGAGAGAATAAAGAGAAGAGTATAAAAGTAAGGGAAACAAATCGCGCGAGAATTTATGTAAGCCGCGGTCCGTCGTTTCGTTAATGCGAATTGGCGCCTCGCGTCCGATCGCCCAGCCACTCAAGTGATATTATAATTCCACATGCTCTCTCTCTCCTTCGTCCTACGCCCCGGCCTACGTCGACGAGAACGCGTCCGTCAGCTCGACCACCGTGCTCCGGAAACTGCCACCGGCCGTTTCCCGGTGAGATCGGTCCGACACGTCAAGATATATTAGGGCTAAAAACGATTTAGGCGAACGATCGCGAACGCGCCGCGATTGATCGTATAAACAAAGTTAAGTTTAACGAGAGACAGAGAATCTATGAATCATAGAATAAGCTGCCGTTTATTGGTTCCTCTCCGGATGGAACCGCCAAGTTTTACGCATCGCGTCGAGCTCTACGTTGTTGTCTGTTCTATAATCGTGGCGGAAAAAAAGCAAGTGGAACGCCGGACGAGCGTTTCGACGACGACGATCTGTATAAACTGCCGTATTTTATTCCACACGCTCCGTGTAATAATCCTAGTTAGTTAAATTGGCGGTGCTATATATACGCGCGACTCGCATCCACCTCGGATTTCTTCCCTCCACGCGACGATCTCTGTACGCGGGTATATCTGCCTCCGAAAGCACGTGAACCACACGTACGCCCTCCCCTCTCCCTCCCCCCCGCATACAGTCTTCTAATTGTTACGAGATGAAAATACGACGCGAACGCGCGACGACTGCAATTAAACTGTAAAAGTCTAACGGTAACTGCCATCTTACTCTATTACGAAGCGACCAACGCGACCGCGAAGAAACTTAATTACGATCGATCGAGACCGCCCCGCGAATCGTTCTCCGACAATTGCACGTGTCTCTCTCTCTCCCTCTTGGCGCGAGACACCTGCACATGCATATCGAAGCGAGCAATATGCGAACCTCCGAAAATTTTCCCCTTGTCTTCCAGTCATTCTCATCGATCGAGCTTTCATCGCGCTATAATCGAAACGCTACCATCTTCCGCTTCTCCACAAAGAACATTACCGTCTAAGTAAAGAGAAAGTATAACGCGACCATTCGTCGTTGCCGTCAGTGTCGTTTTAACTTATCCTTGAGAGACTGAAAGAAGCATCGTAGATTTAGGTTTACACTCGACGTCTGTCGCAAGGCAAGCTCATATACGTATAAGTCTCTGCGGTTCGTGCGAGAAAATTTAACGACGCCAGTGAAGAAAGAACACCGTCGGAAAGGAACGTCGAATGCGAGCGGATGCCGAGCGTAAATCTAGTTTTAGTAGACGAATTACCACGTAGCGTAAACGTAACGGCCGAACGTAATGTCTGTAAGCTGTCTATTATATACTACTGTACCCGTTGTACACCTCGCTCATCACAAACCGCCCGCCATCCGAGACCCAGTCCCCCCTTCCCGACAAATGAAAGAAGAAGAGGGTAGGACGAGATAGAAGAAAACGTAAAGGCGATGCCAGTCTGCGTCGATTAACGATCGACGGACCCCGAAGACGATGGCGATGATGATGATGACCTGAGAAAAATTATTCAGGTACACGAAAAGAGTACTGTTTCGCGAATGTCATCGCAACCTTGATAACCACGTGTTGCCATCGTGCCGAAACGTCACCCGTTGGCTGGTTGGGTTACCGTTCACACTCGGTCGCGGGTGACGATGATTTTTCGGTCGGCCAGTTTAAATTCCCCGTGCCCCCCCGTCTCCCCCCAATGTGCCGCCCCTGTTATTTCAGCCCTCGAGTCTTTCGCGCGAGGTGGAGGAAAGCGAAAAAGGAGTCCCCCTGTTGATATATCGTCTATCTTTACGACACACGAAATAATTTACCACGAAATTCGTACTATTGTGTTTTAGACGACTTTAGATTGTTTATATTCTATTTACTTTGTAAAATATACAACACTAATTCCATATTGGAAACGTGCCTGTGTGTTTCTTGTGTCCGTCCATCTCCTGTCCGCTAAAACCTATAATGGCAAATCTGTTTTGCAGAAATGCACAAGTTAAAATTGATTGACGCAAGAGGTGCAATACTTACAACTTTTATGAGACAGTGTGGAAAGAATTTTTTTCCTTCACAAAAAATATTGATTTTATCGTTGTTCTCTCTCCGCGATGCTGATTGGAGCTTTTGCTATATGTTGTGCTTATTTCGTACCATTATCACGCAAATTAGATATTTTAATGGCTTAAATGTTAACAGGGTTAATTTTATTCATTACGCTTGAAGTTATGATTTATTTCACCTTGCTCCTGATTATTATTCCCAATTATATTGCAATACTTTGTCAATTTTCCAGACTTTTGATTTTCACGAAAGCCGGATTTGAAAGCTCGAATTCTTAGAAATTCGAGGAATTCTTGGGAATGTAAAATATTCTTGACAATTGAGAAAATTCTTGGAAACTGACAAAATTCTTTATGTTGATAAAGTTCTTAAATTTGACAAATTCTTTATGTTGATAAAATTCTTAAATTTGATAAATTTTTTATGTTGATAAGATTCTTAAATTTTCGGCATCGCATTGGTCAATTGCCGAATTGCTTAAATATGATTGATCAATCCTTTTTCTCTATCCGAGATCTCGAAGCGATTTCTAATATTGTTCGAACACAAAACTTTGGAATGCTTCACTTGTTTTTCTGCCCTTCTGCCCCCACCTTCTTATAAGCACAAGGACATACACGCACATTTGTATATAAGGGAACGCTCAGCAATTTGACTGCCTGTTCTTTGTCTGTACGTATCGGTTGTGGATTGACTCGCAGTTCTAACGGTCCTAAAACAATTTTGACTTGTGTAGCTTCAGTCACCAAGAAATTCAGGAAACATGTATCGGCTCTTTGTGACGATGACGGTAATCACGGTAATCAACTTCGCGTCAATCAACGCGGAGTTGATTAGGTAAGTACATGTTATATACAAACGATTCACATTTATATCGACACGATAAATTATAATACCGTATAAAGATCGCGCTTCCAACTACTTGGAATCGTCGCAGAATTCGCGATAAATAATTATCAAATCAATTTCAAATACCATAATTGTATCAAATCTGTGAGAAAAACGCATTTTGAAAGTCGGAATAAAGTGAGCAAACTAATTACAAGAGATCCTTTGAGGATTCCTTCGAAAATCTTATTTTAAGTGAGATTAGCGTCGTGTGATATCCTCTTTTCATGATGACACCACAATCTCACTTAAAATACCTAATTACATTTTAATGCGTAAATATATGCAGGTAGCATTTATTTCTTAATGCCAAAATATATGTTGAGGCTTTAATAGCTTTTAAATAAGAATTGCTTGAAAATAATCAAATAAATTGTTTGAAATTCGTATTTATGTTGTACGATATATGTACATACATTCGCGTTTATACGATACGCATATAATATAACGAAATTTTTTTTATGTTGCTTCAAGAATTCCGTTATACAAGACATTCACCGATGAAAAATTTTTGACGGAAACTATGGCACGACTCCGTTCGAGTACGGCAAACGTATCCCTGATTGATTATGACAATTTACAATATTATGGTACTATCGAGATTGGAACTCCACCGCAGACATTTAAAATACTTTTCGACACTGGTTCCTCAGATCTCTGGGTACCATCCAAAAATTGCAACGTCAGGCAACCTGCTTGCTGTAAGTACATAACATCGCTACCGCCCCGATATTCTATTATTTTTATATGTACATTTGTATTAAAAAAATTAATGTTTCAAGTATTAAAATAATCTTAATTATTTTTTTCTCGTTTAATGATTGATATCAAATAAAAATATAAGATAAGAATAATGCTGTAGAATTGTATCTATTCCATTTACATTTCAAGTAAAGTTATAAAACCTTTAAAGCAACCGTTTCAAGTTTCAAAGATTCGAATCAGTGGTAAGGTAAATATTATGTAGCTAAGTTTCATACTTCCATACCCTCTTATTTACATTATTTATCACGCTTACTTTAAAGATACAAATAATTTCTTATACAAAACAGCTCGCATGCTGAAGCAAAAAATATAAACATAAATATATTTGATGATTTAACTAAATATATTTGATGATTTAACTCCTATTAGTTATATATTTAGATTAATATAGAGAAATTTATATTTCTAGATTTTTCAATATTAACTGATTTAATTTTATTTACTTCTTTTTGCAGCGAAACATAATAAATATGATAATACACAGTCCACCACATACGTGCCAGAAAAAATTACGTTTGATGTTTCTTACTACGATGCAAAGTGGCAAGATGTCAAATTGTACGGAAACTTATCTAATGATAACGTAATCGTAAGTCATCGTCAAGAAAATGATATATTTAATTATAATCACAGTCATAATCTATGAAAATTTTCTAAAAAGCACAATTGCTATTATTCTCCGTAAAAGAACGCCCGCAATTATACTTTATTAATAATATTAACGTTTTGTAGATTGGTGGCCTTAGGGTAACATCTCAGATATTCGGCGAAGTGTTTAATTTCTCGGAAGGTTTTTTGCCCTGGGCACAATGCGACGGCGTTTTGGGGATGGGTTATCCCGACTTATCTGAATTTGAAGTGCCTTCTGTCTTCCAAAACATGATTGATAAACATGTGGTGTCCCAACCAATTTTTAGCTTCTATCTAAATCGGTTTGTATCTTTTCGTATGCCTCACGTGTGTTTAATACTACTTTTTTAATTACATATACTTTGTCTTTCCATGCAATGTAAAATGCAAATGTATAAACAATGTAAAAAATATACAACCTATACAGAAATCTCACGGACGTGTTCGGCGGTGAACTGATATTGGGTGGCACCGATCCTTCCCATTACGAGAGCGAGTTTGCGTATGTTAATGTTACTAAAAAAAAATACTGGCAAATTACCATGGATAAGTATGTAGTTTTTTTTCTACATTATACGTATGTCAACCAAGGATTATATGTAAGCTAATTAGTAATGCTATCCTACTGTAGGTTTCAAATAAAAAATTACACCTCTTGCTCGGAAGGCTGTAAAGCTATTGTCGACACGGGTTACCCTAGGATAGCTGGACCACCGCAGACTATCGAAGTTATTTACAGAGAAATCGGTGTTGTTAATGATACGGTAATTTATTATCCCTTATTTCTGCAATGGCAGTTTTTATAATTATCTTAAATAAATTATTGAAATAAATTAATAAATGTTTGATAAGTTACGGATTATTAATATGGATTACTAACATTGACCTTCGTTTAAAGGTGCCATGCGACGATGATTATATTTCTAAATTGCCCGATATCAATTTTGTCATAGGTGGTAAGACGTTTCGACTCATTGGTCAAGATTATATCTTGAAGGTAAAGAATATTATTATATAAAAGTTATTTAAATTGTTTTTAGAATAGAAATATCATGCTATATTTAATGTCTCATAGCTCGGCGCTGATATTGGAGGTAAATGCATTCCCGGCTTCCAAGCTGTTCCTCCGTTTGATGGTATAGAATGGGTTTTGGGCTATGTATTTATTGGTCGGTACTACACCGTATTTGACATGGAGAACGACCGAGTGGGATTCGCCACTGCAAAAAATTAAATCTTGATTGCCTTCTCATGAAGTTATCATTAAATATTAGGAAATCTAAGTGACATTACTAAACAAATAAGTCATATTATAGCTTCTTTAGAATATCGACTGACATATGGTCTGTAATTTTATTTGGACTATTATTTATATGTATATTTGGTATATTTTTAAATTAATACGTATGTGAGAATTTAGAAGAAAGATATATGCAATATTTATTCTACCAACGATATGGTACATCTTGTTCTTTCGGCAACTATCGAATTGTTAGATATTGTGAATACAACTTGTATATAAGTCTATTAAAATGAAGTATATATTTTTAACACTGAATAATGATTTCATATATCGCCCTTTCAATCTCATCTTAATGTAGTATCCAGAAAAATATTATCTCGTTTAATCTTATAAATTTTCTGCTTACATACGAGTACAAGATATCATATAACATTCTGCTTATTATGTATAAGAGTTATGACATACCGCATTTGTAATCAATATATAACTTTTTACATTTCTTATGCTTACACAAACGTATACATGCATAAATATTTTGCTTATTAATAAACATTATCTAAAATTTTCGACACATAGATACCAAATTGTCGATACAAAAATTATCATGTCGTATGTATTCTAATTAATAATTTGTTATAATATTGCAAAACTGGTTTAGGTATCTCACTATCGTTAATATTATAAACTTATATTTTAAAATTGTTATTTTTAGAAACTTGCATATTGTATTAACTACTGCTAGTTTTAAATAAAATATGATACACAAAGAAAGATTATCGAGTAATTTTGATACATGATGTGTAACTACAATAATATTTTCTGGCAATACACGTTTGCAAAAATTTTATATGATTACAAGCCAATGTCTCTACTCTAATATTAAAATAAAATATCACATTATATAAATAATGGTAGCTAAACATCTTGTGTTATGCAATTTACGTTGTGTTTTATTATATTTTTACAAGATTCTATAAAAAAAAGGCTTCAAGTAAATCTTATGTAAAATTGATTTCTTAATTCCAAGCTAACATTTTCGGGATTTTACCGCTTATTTCCAGCTATCTGTTTTTTTAAATATTTCTTTTGATCATTTTATTCTGATCTGGGATTAGATTGACCAACGATTAATTCCAATATGAAGGATATAGTGACGCAAATGTATCCAGATTAAATTACTGAAAAGAGCTATTGGGCTGTTAGAAACTTAATGTTTATAGAACTTTTAAAACTCTTTATCCGCTTTACCGTCCTTCTTTTCACCTTCTTATAAAGACAAGAACGTAAACACGTATTTGTATATATATTTATTAACATAAAGCTGCAATGATCATACAATGCTATACATCGTTATGAAAAATACAACAATAACATAACATTCTTATATAGGATAACTTCTTTAAAAGAATTATATTCAACAAGGACAGAGCATATGTGTTAAGCTAAAGAGAAGATTTATAAAAATGATATCAACGATAAATATACATATAAATCTTAATGCGAGTGAACACAAATATTGAAAATAGAAGTTTAATAAATAATTTCGTAAATATGCCATTATAATGTCACGTAGACCAGTTTCATAATCGGTTCTTATATTTAACACCATCTTAAGTACAATCTTAAGATGTCATAAACTAATCACAGAGCCGTAGCACTTTCAAACATTACTTAAGACGGTCTCGAAATAAGATCCAACTATGAATACTGGCCGCAGTCGTCATATCACGTGATATCACGTACGGGGTAAAAGATATTCGCAATATTATATCCATTCACGCAACAAACTCATCGCCATATATGGATTTTTCGAATACTCGTTAAAAATCGGCATTCAAGAAATGCAATATAAATAAGTGCAGGTTTGATCGCCGAAGCATATTCCTAATAAAATCACAATTTTTTTATCGTGGCAGACTGAAATGCCGAACCCGACTGAAACGTAGGTCAAAGTGACTCAGAACGGACGTCTCGCCGAGTTTGCGGAAAATGAATGTATTCTTTCGCAGATTAATAGATCGCAATCCGAAGTACATTATTTCTCTTTCGAGAAAAATCTTATTTCTCCGCTTTCGAGAGCATAACATATATTACATTGGAGAGCGAAGACTTCTTCTTTTGGAAGATGCGTGGCTTTTAAAAATTATTACTGATAATAATTCCGGAATGCTAAATCGCTTCGTAGGCCACATCAACGCCCATTCTCGTGACCGAGCCGTTCAAAAATTCCTCAAGCTCGTCTCGCTCTCGATCTTCCTTCGTTCGATGCGACGAGCGTTTCTTCTTCTTCTCGGTCTTCTCCGTTTTCTCTTTATCCTTATCCTTGTCTTTTGACTTTTTCTTTTTCCTCTTCTCCTTCTCATCTCCCTGGAATCGGTAAAAAATAAGTAATAAATCCATAATTCAAAATCAATCATGATAATTGAAAGGAATACGTTCTCTAGTTCAACTAACAATCTTTTATATGTCACTGTTAAAGACAATTACCTTCTCTTTGTGTTTCTTTTTTTCCTTCATCACCGGACTACTGGCATTGGAGCTCACCTGGCGCATGCTAGTATCATCGAGCAGCTCCAAATGAACATTGGAACTCGTCACGCTAACATCCAGACTCTTATCGCTCAATTCCAGTCTATCCTTCCTCGTACTAGTGCTACTCACATCTTCACCTCCTTCAGGACTTTGCCGCCATTTGGAATCTCGTCGTAACCAGTTATCAAAAGCGTCTGAGTTTATGTCTGATTGCTCATTCGGTTGCTCATATTCATTGGAGATACGCAATTCTTGCTCTATAGAGGAAACAGAGTCGCGTTTCGTGACTTGTATTGGCTTCTCGATATTTATCTCTGGGCCTGATAATGGTTCTAATTTGTGTTTTTGTTTGGACAGCGGATTCTCTGCTAATTTTGGCTGTACAGGAGAAACTACTTCTTCGATGGACGACAAGTCATCCTCATAACCGGCTACCAGAGGATTACCAGTCTCCACATCACTGTGTGAAAAAATCGTATTGTAATGTATATTAATACTATTACTATTAATATTAATACTGTATAGTTATAATTTTGATGATATATAAAATGGAAAATAATTCTTAGTAATTATTGTGTATTGATTGTATTTATAATATACTGAAGAATAGAAAGAATTATATTATTAAAAAAACTTTACAACGGATAGAAAATAACCATTGATATGCACGGGGAAAATGAAAGAAGATAAATAGAAGAATTACAGATTTTTTGTTTTAATAATAATGATAATTTTAAACAGATTTCTTTTAATATTAATAGAAAGGTTTGATAATAATTTAATATATTTAATTATGAAAATAAGTTTGTAAAAAGCAATTTGCTTTGTAATTAGAAGATAGTTTAGAAAGCTGTGCATTTACCTCTCAGATTCTGCACCTTCTTGAGCTACAGGTACAGGATCTGGCTCTGGAGTGAGGGAGTTGGAGCTCATACTGCAGCCTTCCAAAAACGATTTGTCCAGCATTCCATCCGGCACGAAGTCTTCGACACTAGTCAACGGTGCGTTTAAACTAACATTTTTAATATTTGGCAGTTTCCCGTCTGTCTCGTCTTCCTTCTTATGACCGAAGATCTTGGACATAAGTGATGGCCGATTAAGCGAATCTCTTCTCTCGCCGTTGTTATTGGCAGATTCAGCCGGTTTAGCCGCTTCTATTTTAGCAGCGGAATTTTGCGAAATGGATGCTGTCGAAATTTGTGACGTTTTCGTAGAATTAGATACGTTATCTGATGTGCTCGTCGTAGAACTCTCTTTTCTCGGTAACGATTTCATCTCTAAATTTTTCATCGGTATTGGAGTTCCGCCGCCGATCGGACCGGGCATCGAGGTTGACCTTTTGACTTCTCCAACAGCATTCGCGTTGGAAGGTGCAAGATGATAGTTGCTCATAGACGACGGAACATTTGAGACTAGATTACTGGCGGACACTGAATCGGCAAGGGCTCTTCTACGATTCACGAGATTGTCCAGGAATTTGTTGTAGTCAGCATCGTCGCTGTCCTGGAAGAGATCGAGCTCTTGGACAGTCAGACGCGTCTCTTCCTCGTTAGTCTCGAGCTGCTTTAGCAATGTCTCGCGTTGCAGCTGCAGAAATGGTAGATTAAAAAATTTGTGCAGCAGTTTTAGGCCGAAGCCATTTCGCATCGATGACTCCGCGTATCTCACCTGTAACAATTCATATAAATTCAGAATTAAATGAACTGTTTTAGTTGGGATGGATTTGTGATCATTGCTCGATATAAGTTACATGGACTGATAAATTTTTTTCAAGGTAAAATGATAAACTCGATAAAATCAAGTTAATAAAATATAATTTTATAAAAATTTTAATTCTCTCTCAATTATATACGGAATCCCTTAGTATTACTAAAACTTGTAAAATACGATATGGTACTATGTTTTAATAACATTTATTAAAATATTGAGAACTGTTAAATTGTGATAAAATGGCAATAATTTCTTAATTTTAAGAATTTTGGAAATTAAGAAATTATGATAATTCCAATTAAATTCTTGCTGGACATGCTGATTCAAACTTTTTTTAGTTCACTACTGGAGAAACATTTGCGTGACACACAATAAATCATTATATTAATAAATAAATCAATTACTTGTGCAGTTCTCTCATGGAGCGAATCTATGAAGTACGTCACGTGATCTGCGGTGACGGTTCTGTGATGCGACATGTCGCAGTGGTTGCCGAGGACAATGACGGGTATGTGGCTAGGTATCTTCGGCAGCTCACGCTGTACGTAGTCGAACGTCCAGTTCTTCGTGATGTCCATCACGATAATGACGCCGTTGGTACCCTTGTAAACGTCGAGGAACTCGGCATCTAGAGCGGGTTCCTCGATCGCGTTTTCCGCGTTAGTCGGAGCGTTATCCATTTTCAGACCCTCCAACTTCCGCCGGCGTCTGCCGCGATCTACAACATCCCATACCTCCACCTTGACCACGTCGTCGGTGGCTTTGTAATTCCACTGTATACTCGCCACCTGTATCTCTTCCGTGGGTATATACTCTTCGATAAACTTTTGCCCCTGCAGTCTATAGAATAAACATGTCTTTCCTACATTCCTGTCCCCCTTTATTATTATTTTCACTAAAAATAATACGTAAAATTTGCATTACAACTGGTGTTCCATCGATCACCTACATCTAAAGCTGTTCTACATCATCATTCTAGCATCATCTACATACATGTACTTACTATTATATTGCACGCCTTTGGCGAACTTTCTCTGAAGATTCGTCGGCATGGATTGGTGGGCCGGTCTGGGAGACGCATTGCCGACTCCGTCAGACTTTCCGGCTAGTCTTTTAATGGCAGAAAACATCGTGCAATCTTTCCTCAAAGAAGCATCGGTCCAAGAAATTAACTTTGATGCCTAAAAAGGGGAATCAACCACAAACACCTGTAGAAAATATATCAAAATAAATATTTAAAAAATGTAGCAAAAATAACATAAAAATACTTACAAAATAGTAACATAAATATTTTTTTATTGAATAAAAGACATGAAGACTGCACAATTTTCGTTTTTAACGCGATTATTGGAGGACACTTTGTGGTTTGCAACGCGAACTAAAAACATTGCGATAACGATAAAGAACTTGATTGCTCTACTTGACTATTATTACGATTATTACAGCGGCGACGAATTCCGTCCACCTCGTTATCACGAAACATATCCCGGAGGGGGATAGGAGGTATGTAAGCATTGGAACAATTAAGGCTCACGCATCCTCGCGTACGATGAGACCCGACACTCTAACCCAAATCGAATTTTTTTCACGGTATCGTCGGGAAAGTTCAACAAATCGCGCGGCCAGGATCATCCCGAGGATTTGTCAGAAATTCGGGTGAAATCGCACTTACCACATGTGTCGCACGCTCCGAACCCCGTGAACGAAGCCGGATCTCTGGATGCGACTCCGCTCTGAGACAGCTGTCATATGCAGCAGCTGTTCCTCTCTCTCTCTTTCTCTTTCTCGACGCCGCAAAGTTGGCAGCGCCAACAATTGCTCTCGACCACTCTCGACGTGCCCATTCATAAAAAATCGATCGTCGATAAACCCCCCTCGCAGTAACAAAACCGCAGATCTCTCCAAATTAATCTTCGAGTGCAATTTTCCTCTCATCTTCTCTTTACATCGCTAGAGCTAATTTTACTTTACATTTATTTACTTTATTTCAAACGCAAAGAAAAATGCGAAAAAATCTAGACTAATTACCGTCTCGAGTTCGATTTTTCGAGAAAAATATAATATCGATCGCTCTATTCTCGTATAGCATTTTTATTTCTCTTTTTTTATATATACCGTCCCAATTTTTTTTAAATTTAAATTTGATTATTTAAAATTTAAATAGATTTAAGCAATTTAAGCTAATTAATCATAGACATGATATTACGAACAATATACAAAAAAATATATAAAAATTAATGCTTTAACAAATGTATTAATAATTAAAATATCTATGCTCTCGGAAAAATGATAATAATCAGCATATGAGGGAAACAAAAGAGAAATATGTTGAGCTGGTCATCGAGCAATGCGTTGAGCTCGCGTTTAAAAAATAATTTATTACTAAAAATTACAAAAATATAAGATTGCTACGCGCCGTGAGTATCACTGTTCGACTCCATAACAGCTTGATAGAGCAAAGGTCTCAATTCCTCCCTCATCAAGGAGTGCTTATCACCATGTGTTATCATTAACACCATGCTCGCTTTGTTCAGCGCCTTGAGCGCTTCTTTCGGTTTTCCCAAGTGCAACTGCATCTTTCCCGTCGTGAGATATAGCAACCCTGTCAAAGGGTGTACTTCCCCGTAATACAATCTGAAAAACGATCGCATATACTCAACTTGGGATTATTAATTTTCTAACTTTCATTTATTAAAACCCGCCAGGGAGAATCGCTATTAGGCGATTAGTTCGAATTAATTATTCTCAGCTAATTATAGCACGTGTACATTCTAACGACTTATTACAATGTTGTAATAAATAAAATAAGCAAATACAAAAAATAAAAGACATTGACATTAATATTTGAAAGTTAGAAAATGATTTGTGAATTATCTTATTATCTATATACGTTATATAAATGATCACTCACAAATATCCTGGCATGAGTTCCTTGCCATAAAACTCCGCATCTTCCCAACACTCCAGATCCATAGCCGCAATATGAGCCATTTCTAGAGTACGGACATGCTGTATATTAAATTTATGCATTACACCCTTCTGCTTCTTCAAACATATCTTACTAACATCAAGATCTATTGCCATTAATAAGGAAATATAAAGGAAATGTTTATTATTGTATAGAACAAATGCATTACGTCAAAATTTGATACATCTATTGAGATGAAAAAATATTATTAGATTTCTTAACGTGAATCTTGAAAGGATACAAGCCATAGTTTTCATTTTTTCCAAATGATGAGCGGTAAAGTCGACGACTTCTCGAAATGTCTCCTTAAATTCTACAGATATCTTGGTGTCGCACTTCTCGCACTTATCAGCTTCAACCGAACACGGCGAGTCGCACGATAAGTTCGGACATGCGGCCGCTTCGGCCATTGGTTCCTCTTGTTTACATCTTTCGCAATCACACCAGAAATAGTACGAACTGTGCAGCTCCTCGCGTCTGTCCTTATTAGAATTAAGTAAATCGACGTACGAGATTCTTACCTGCGCAAAATAAAATTATACAGATTCCGAAATGTAAAACATTTCCTATAATTATATTAAACCGCTTTTAAATTATTAGTAAGACCAATTTCATTGAATTTTTGAGAGTTAGACTAAAAAGGTCAAATGTTTTTCGACTATTGGAGTTTGCGTCTTTGTCAATGCTTGCCTGTGACCAGTCCAAAGAGGGAAGATCCGTCAGCGTTCTGACGATGATGGTGGTCCCTTCGAAAACGGCGACCGCGTTAGGTTTGCAACTGTGATCCATCACAGACGCTCCCAGATAGATGCCAGCTCCAATGGTATTCATATTGACATCCAGGATATTGAAACAGTTAGTGCATATCCTGCCATAAATACCCATCAGCTCCGCGATGTTGGGCATAAGTGCCTCGTCGAGAAATTGGAGTAAAACTCCGTACAGCATGACGAAATGCTCCTGTCGTTTTGCATCCACTTTTATGTCCGAATAATCTACAGTCCAGAGATGCAAGTTGATTATATATATTCATGGTTCTTAATATCGTCTTTCTTAGGAAGATACGAAAGTACTTACGGGACATTAGATCTTTAAATTTCCTAAAGTTTTTATCAGTGTAATAGCCCACTTCATCGGCTCCACCTTGATTGAGCTTGAAAATTATACGCGCCATAAGTCTGGCTGCATCTGGCAACACTTTCGGCGATACCTTCTTCAGACGTGCACACTCTGCCTTGTGTATCGGCCACGATTCTTTCTGACAATTCCGGTCGCAGTAGTACACATACTGACAGCCTGAGCACTTTAACAATTTCCCGCTGCAATGATAAATCACATGAGATACTCATGAGGTACTATGCAGTGTACGCTAAATGCATTCTTACTTGATAGTAATTTATCATACATAAAATTAATCCCATCCGAAATAATTTAAAACAATGTGATAGAAAATCATTAAATGGCAAATATCGCAATTTCACAAGCTGTTCTATACCTCTTCAAACAATTGTCACATCGAGTAGTCCTGTGCTTCGAGTTAAGAGTAAAGACGAATGGCTTGCCGGTAAAGATTGTTGTTCCTTTTTTTACTATGTCGCCACTCATTTTGCAAGCACAGGTGTAAATTATATTTACGAAACATTCGGTTTTTCGTAAACGTGAAGATTCTAAAGCGCAATCTAACCTAACCTAACTCAAACTTTCGCTCGACGAGCGAAACACCGGTATTGTTCATAACCTCAAATTTTTAACATGTTGCATTTTTCTTCAATAGATCATTCGTGGCGTAGTATTTCAATTGAAATAAAAATTATAACGGTTATAACAATTATTTTTTATAAAGTTTTATAAAGTTACTATAAAAATAGAAATGCATATTTAGTTTTGCAGATTTTTAATTCAACAGCTGTTTCTAGCAATTTGTACATCCCATCTTTTTAATGTACTTTTTACAAATTTTATTCCATTAGGTCATCCCATAAGTAATATTTTTATGTTGAATATCGTTTTTTGTCTTTTATGTTGAATTATGTATTATTTAAAACATTAATTCGAACGACTTAAATGAGAAATTGAAAACCAAGAATTTCGTGTCAAAAATATTCATTATTTTAAAAATTAATTCAAATGTGAAATGTTTTAAATTAGAAATTGAAGAATATTGTTGTGAGCAATAATTTAAAATTCTGGTATTTTTTTATTGCTTAAAATTATTTCCAAAATATGGGACATTATTTATGAGAAGACCTGATACAATTTTCTTCTCTCTCCTTCATTTCCGAAAATTTCAATGCACTTGTATTAGTATCTTTTAAAATAGAAATGGAAAAGAAAGACTTTAAGTTTAATTTTTCAAATTCGTTATAGTTTTTACCTGTTTTACCTAACGTAAAACACTATATTCTCAGATATTGTAAAAACAGAAAATTGACAAGTACAAAAACTGTATATGGTTAAAAAAATAAGTCTAAATTATCAATAAAATATTTATATAATTTGTTAGAAATTTCGGGCTAACAAAAAGTAGTTGACTCAAATTTGAGCTCGTACCTCACATTTAATGCTAAACTTTCGCACCATTGAAAAGGTTTGTAAATAGATTTAATATAAAATGTATATGTATGTGCATACATGCGTGTAAAATTTGAATTTAAATAATTTGTCATTCAACATACATTACATATAATTTTGTATAAAAATTACAGAAGCCGTATTCACAATATATAAGGGGACATTTATCATTGACATTTCATCGGTAATACTTATTCGATAAATTATGAGACGTGTCAATTGTCATCAAATAAAATTGTTGAATTTTATATACATTTGTATAAAATATTTTACAATTTTGCTACGAATTGACCCCAATAAATTAGCAATCTTCATAAAGATAATAAAATTTTAACAATTAATAGCGTAAAATAAGGTTCAGTAGGAAGGAACAATAGGATAAGACGGTTCTATCAAGATTATCTTTATATATATATATATATATATATATATATATATATATATATATATGTATATATATATATTGTATATGTATACACATATATCTGATAAAACATTTTTACCTTCGTAGGCAATGGTCGCATCGTTCGTCGCGCACCACCGATCTTACAACATAGGCAAATGGTTGTCCGTACAAAATAGTGGTACCTTTATTTACAGGTACTCGCTTACACCCTTGATTCTTGATTCTCATCTTTTCAGACTTCTTGGAGTTTTACCTTCTCGCCGGCTAGCCTTGTACAGTAAAAATGAGAAGGCGTTGCACTTTCCCTAGTAGCTTTATAGGACTGCGTCCTCCTTGCTTCTCTTTCTTCCCTCTCCTTGTTTCGCTGATGTAGAGAGAGGTTCGAACGCACGCTATTTTAAGATCGGTTTATTTTCGCATGACATATTATTGGAGCTACCTAATAATAACCCTTAACCTGCTGATTTCTCATTAACAACCCATTCTTTCTCTATTATATTTCATAATTAAAACAAGTTTGGAACACTTATTTACAGTCAATTAAGCTAAAAAGAAGGTTACAGTGAAACTAGAGTCAACGGGTTTCTTCTCCCCGGAAATTCGTAGATCTTCTGCAAGGGAAGCCTCAGAACTGAACTCCACCGATTTCGAAACTTGGCAGAATTTACAAAGAATGTTCCTCCGAATGTAATAATACTCCTATTTGAGTGCAGACAGTCAACCGATGTTACCTCCTTATTGTTAGGAAATTTTTGATACAAGTAATTTAACCAATCTGTAGTATCAATAGTTCTAAATGCAAAATCATTAAAATAAGATTTAAGAAGTGGTTCAAATACTGTCAGTCCCCCTAAAGTATTCTCTAGATGACCTAAGAGAAAATATCCCCTCTCGTAAGGCACATATTTAGTGCCTATGTTAGGTGACAAATATTTCAAATTAGGCAATAAGTAACCTTTTTCGAGATATTTTAATAATAAATTTAGTAGCGTCTTTAGTAGAGTTTATTAAGACTCTCACATATGAGTAATGTAGTGGATATGGTAAGTATCTTATAATTTGTAGACTTCATATATCATACTGTTTATATTACAATTTATATAATATATATTTTTTATATTATATGTTAAAATTATATATTATATATTTTATATTAAAATAATTTCTTTATATTAACAAGTATTTTTTTGTATAAAACATTATATAATAAAAAAAATTAATTAATTAAAAACTCGAATATATATACAAGTTATGAGGCATTTATTATATCCACTGTGCCACAAATACTCGTATGTGAAAGTCCTCTAATAAACTCTATTAAAGATTATTAAAATATCTCGAAAACAGAGTTGACCGGCTGTACCCAAATAAGGGTATCATTACATTCGGGGGAACTTTCTCTGCAAATCCTGCCAAGTTTCATCGAAATCGGTGGAGTTCAGTTCTGAGGCTTTCCTTGTTAGATTCGGGAAAGTGGAAGCATATATCCGATATTAAAATACGAGTTTTAAAACAATCGTTTCTCAGTTCGTAATTAAAATTAGGTAAATTAAAAATATATGGAAAAAAATACATTATCCACATCAGAGACGCAGTGTCGTATGTACAATGCCATTAACCGTCTTATATATCTTATATATCATCATATATGTGTGTATGTATATGTATGTACTTTTTTCTTGTCTTTTCTTTCTAACTTTACTTTCTAAGGCCGGTACTCATAGCACAATCTTATATTTAAGATCGTCTTAAGTACTGTCTCGAGACGCTATACGATAATTTCATTGGCTGGATGAAGTCTTGATACTTTGACCAGACTTAAGATGATCTTAAATATAAAATCCCCTCGACTATGAATACCGGCCTAAAATATGGATAGTTTTACTGATCATCTCGAAGTCTTTCGAGTATTTTGTCGTAATGTTAAAATATAAAACTCGATTAACCGATTAGTCAAAATAATCGCTCTGGATTGGTGATATCCATGCATTGGTTTTCTTGTTGTTCGACGTACGATTCGCTTAAAATTTCTTTGAGCGCATACGGTGGCAAAGATGGGAGACATGATAATTCGCTTTAACTTTCGTGACAACAACCCAATAACGCATACATCCTTCATATCTTTAAAAATTATTTCTACCATTCTTTCTTATGTTCGTCCATCGATACACCGCCTGGACCTAGAGAGACTATCATCAGAAGGCCACCGATGACTGATAGTGTCTGGAATGAAATACAAATGTATGAGAATGCGTAGAGGATGAAATTAAACATTAGAATTATATCAAACCTCAAGCTCAACTTATATCAAATTATATTAAAATTACAATCTTTCCAAAATTAAACAATAATTAGAATCTAGATTCAAAATAATTGAAATTAACTCTTTCTTTACAATTTCTGCAATTAGCAATTTTCTTCTTACATAAAAATTAATAATCTATTTTAAATTTAACCAATAGTTCTTAAGTTTTTCTTTCACTCTGCACTGTAAATAAAATATTTAAAAAACTAATTTCTTTGTCTTTTGTTGTAATAAATTTTAATATAATAAAAGAGTATTTGATACTTTCCAATCACGAATAAATGGTGGAATTAGTAAAACCAGAGAAACTTACCTGGAAGAAGTCGTATTTGAGGAAATCCCTGAGTGGCTTGTAATCGGGAATGGACCACCACGCGTTATGGTAGAAGTTCAATGCGGTCAGTAAACAGACGAGTAGCAACGCGCTCAGCTTAGTCTTGTAGCCGACTGTCACTAGCACCATTAGGATGCTGCCAACGATATCTTGAAGTATTTGCAAGAAGGATATTTCGAAGCGGATCAGCGTGATGAACATGAACGCCAGCAATATTCGACCGGCTAATTGTAGTAAATTCTTAGGTTTGTTGTCGCCGAGGCTAGGAACGCCGGCGAACAGCGATCTACCCTCGACCCGGGACTCGGCCAATACCAGCAGGAGCGCGCCTATCAGCGCCAAATTCCTGAACAAGAATTGCATGTCCCACAAAATGCTGTAGGCGATAGTCTGTAGGATCACGATGAAGAACAGGACTCCACAGGCTATGCTAACTCGCCATCTGCCAATCACCATGATACATCCACCGAGCTGTCCAACAAGGTTTACCAGGACAAAGACAGTAGCCAGGAATTTCCCGCAGCCCCAGGAAGCGTCCATATATTCTCGTTGCTCGCTCCATTGGAACCACATTCGTAAACCGTCTTCTAGGAATGTAGCGATAAGGCACAATCGTGCCATCGTTGGAAGCACGTGCTTGCCATTGCGAATTACCTATATCGCAACAGATAAATAAATATCTTAATACATATGCTTTAATCACTTAATTCAATTGAATAAAAAGATTGCGTCAAGGAATGGACATGATTTGTAGAATTTTGTTGGAAGCTCCAAGTCTGGCGTGTCTCAAAAGTTACATTTTTATGAGCCGCAGATTCTCTAGAAATTTTACAGCTCGTCTTCTGTTATCAAGTCTTACGTTACTGTTTGATACGGATTATCTTTCTTACACAGACTACGGATCATCTTTCTGTTCGCAACTTGCCGATCAGAAAATATGCATCACATTGTTGTGCACAGGTATAAAAAGTAGGTCTGTGAAAGTGCATCAGCAAGATCCATATGTCCACACTGTGGTTCATTGTACATAAACATTCAGGTAAAATGTAACATTTTCATTTATACGCTTGTAATATTTCCATCAATAAAACTCGCTCGATTATCTTTTCGTACGAAGCAAATTACAAAACAACAGATGATAAGAGCGATATATCAGCGAAAATTCCAGAGTCATCATTCTACACATGTGCAATCGTAAAAAATACTTAACTCAGATTTGAAAATCTGTCCGTATATCAAACGAGTGTAACTATACGGGGTGACCGGTAAGCGGAGAAAGAGAGACGCAAAAACGTTGTGTCGCAGCCTGACCGTCGGCGACTCGCGTATCCTCGCCACCCCCGGGTGACATCGGAGGAATTCACCTGTGGAATTCATAACCTCGGCAAATCGTGCGCGGTCGCTTTTTAATCGCGGCCGCACGATGCGCGAAACGCGATCACGACGGCGAAGAGTATACGAATTTCGCGCGTATGAAAATATGGAAAAATATGCGCGACGAGAACGATGACGTTGACAGGAAGCGCGGCTCGTTCTCCCGCAGGACCAGACTCTCTTCCGTTTCTCTTTCTCGCGCACGGGGTCCCCCCTACGTCGGGATCGGGATCGCGCGAGTCGTCGTGACAGCTGGAGCGCTCGTGGGAACGCAAAATTCACCTGGTCGGCGATCTCCTCCGCCCTCGAAAGCACCTCCTGCGAGATCACCATCTTTCAAAACCGAACGGCGCACCGTCTTTCAAAAACCGAAAAAATCTACCCATGCACACACCGACGTACACACGTGCGCGCACGCAAGTGGCAGTTGGCACGGCTCGGCTCGACGCGGAGCGGCGCGGCGCGGGCAGCCACGACGGCCGCGGCGGCCACGGCGCGCGGGGAGGCGCGGGGTGGCGCGGCGACGGCGAGTGAGTGGGGGCGCCGGGCGCGCTCGGTGGCGCCCCTGGCGCGCACCCGAAAGTGTGATGTGGAGATCGGCTGCGCGCGCATCGCTTCCTGCGTACGTGGTCGTCGCAGAGTCGCCGGCGCCGTCATCGCCGCTCTCGCCGCGTCGAATTTGATTCGCGCGCCAAGAACGCGGGGGACGCGCGACTCGGAGTGAGCCTTCCGCGCCGGCTTCCTCCTCGTCGAGAGCGAGGAATTTCAGAGAATTTTCACTTTGTACGTATTTATGTCGGTATTACTTATTTGTATGTCGGGGGGGAGGGAGAGTTGTATATTTGAATAAACTATATTCTGAATTCTACTTATATGTATATTACGTATCCTGAGGTTATAATTTTCGTGTATATCTGGAGATTATATCGCGTTTTCTCATTTTATTCGGATATAATATTCGTTCGGCTTCCCCCCCCCCCCTCAAGTCACGCAATATCTTTTCCATTTCTTATTTGTAACATCGCGAAATACTTCCTTTCCTACTTCGTGACTGAGTTCACGCCGCTTCGATATTTCGAGAATTGCAACATCGCGTAGATTTGGAATGGCATGGCGATCAGGTTGCGAGGTACGTTACGGATCGTAGGATCGCGTTCGAGCGCGTTCCGGTGTGTTTCTCGCGATCGTTATCGTCGTGACTCTTTCTATCAGAGTGTCTCGTCGAGGGACGCGTTGAATCCGATGGGACCGCTTGGCGGACGCGAAAACTTATATCCAGGATCGTGGATCTCTTCAGAGGTATCTCGCCGACGACGCGACGCTGAGACTAATGAATTTCGACTTTTCTAATCATCCGATATATATCTAAAAGCTCATTTTATGTACAGGGAATGTGGAGAACGCAGTGGGAGATAAGCGGAAAGTCGACGCAATTTGAAAGAGAACGGGAATTTATATTGTCGTCTAGAACGTCGGGAAGAATCGCCAACGTTTCGCCATGATTGCTACTTGCTTTCCGTCGATAAGTACAACTTGTCTTCCGCCGGTAAGTACCACTCATTTTTGATCAATACTGCTATTCGCAGTACTGTCCGTTGCACTAGATCGCAGCATTATGTATTTATAAATTCGATGTTTACAATACTGCTTCGGCAGTATCTACATACATATATTAAAATTGGAACGATACGGAGCGAGTAGTCTTGCGACTATGAAATAAAAAATGTATGTAAAATCTTTGTGAAAAGAATTAATGTACAATCGCAGGGTATATTCTTCAATAAGTTGATAGATTATAATAACGCTTCTTTTTTCAATTGTCTGTCAATGTCCCTTTAGAAGTTTAATATTGTAAGTCAGTGTAAGTGATTATTTGGCTAGTGATTAATTATTTTGAGTATTCAAAGCATTAAAAACAGTGCTTTTAATATTCAAAATAAATAAATAATTAATCACAAGCCAAATAATCACTTAGGGCCGGTTGTTCCAAAACTTGTTGGTAAGCTAACTAATAGTTAAATCATATGTCTATCTTTGTTTAATGTAAAAGATAAACAAAGACATATAATATATGATTTAACTGTTAGTTAGTTTACCAACAGGTTGGAACAACCGGCCCTTACAGTATTAAATTTCTGCAAGGGGTATTTATTAGATTAAATAAAAAGAGTTGCTGTGTATATTATTTATCTGATAATAGGTACCAACTTTTTTTATATTAAGTTGTTCTAATTATTTATTGATAAAGCTACCTGATAGTTAAATTACATGTCTATCTTTGTCAAATGTAAAGGATAAACAAGACATACATATGATTTAACTATTAACCAGCCCTCAATTTTGAAAAAACCTTGAATTTTTTTTTTAATTTGGAGCACATACATTCTGTTATATTTATCATCTTCCGTTTATAAATTTTCCATCAAGAAACAGAGTATGCATATAATTATACAGAACTTGGCGAATCAATAAGTGTCTCGTTTTCAATATTGTAATTGTTATATCGAGACTAAATAACAAAATTAGACTTTAATTCGTTCTTCGCTTTATCGAAGGCAGAATATCTTCATCGTAATTGCTACGATTCGTGAACTTTGCTCGGAGATCAAGGAGTCACGTATTCGCTCATCTCAAACTCGATTTTCCTTAACGTCCCGCGAGAGATTTTCTTCGTGAATCGCGTCTCGACGAAATTTTCGCGAATGCACGAAGTCGACAAATGCGACCGTCGTCATTTTGTCTCGCGAGCGACGAAGCTCGACAGTTTTCGCTCCGAGATGCCGCTTCGCGATAGCCGCTATCTGCTACCGCGAATACGAATACGAATACCACGTGTATACGCCGCGTATATCAAGTTGTAATAGAGACGAGTAGGTTTACTATCGCCGCCCGCCGCGGTGCCGGTAGGCGCCGAGTTACTTGACTCCCTATCCTATTTGGGACCGGCCAGGAAAGGGAGCTGACGAGCCGAGCATCTGCCCGTTGATCTCGCTCGCATCTATATACGCGTTCTAAATGGCACACACAGGTAGTTTTCCAGTAACGCGGAAACTTTGCTAAACTTCCGCGTACGTACGCTTGTAACTTACGAAACAAGCTCGTCGGATAAGTTTTACAACATCCCAATGGAAACTTTAATCGGAGAAGGAAAAAAGTGCCCCGACAGAGCGAACAAATCTTTTTTTCTCTTTTACAAAGATTTAACTTTTTTTTTGCCAGTGCTTATAAAGAGAAGCATCATGTATACGTATTTATATCAATTCTCCAGAAAGTCGTGGAATAAATACTTTTTAATTAATAATAACTAATTTTAATTTGTAGAGATCGAGTCTCTATTTTAGGTCTTTAAATATTTTACGTTGGACTATTTTCAGTTTATCGGCATTCGCAGAGGTTTAATGTAATTATTATTAATTACTTTATTATTTAATTTGAAGATTATTAATCTTGCGCTCAATTGTCATTAATCTTACATAATCAAGATGAAATTTATTTTAATGTTTTGAAAAGAAGGAACATTTAAAAAATACTGATATAAGTTTTACCCGTTTTGCAGCAATTTAACATTGATAGAAACGACTTTAGAAATTCTATATTTTTACGTATTTATATCATTTTTCAAGAGGACGAATTTAGTGATCTGTTTAATATGAAGTATAACATCGTCATATATATATTGACATTCACATTTTCATTCTAATTATCTTATATACATTCTGAGAAAAGCCAGCAACATCCGAGTCTAATTGTAAGATAAAGTATCTCGCACTGTGCCCGCAACACGGTGACTCCTCGGACTTGTTTTCGCTTTCTTGGAAAGCCGCCGCGGGGTTGCAAGTGCATCCCTTCGCGCTGACCTCGTGGTCGGCGGTCGCGGTCGTATCGCCACACGGGTACGGTCGAGACTTACGTAAGCCGAGGACCAAGCCGTGGTCGCATTCGTTCCGCGAAGCGTTCGTCGCAGCGGGAATCGAGCGACGAGAAACCCGGCTCTCTGCGTGTGCGCGCACGAGGCTGTCTGGCGCCGCGCTGTCGCATCTCATACAGAGGATTGCTTTCGCACAGAGACACAGAGAGACGGTCGTCCTCTCGTGGGTGTCCGCACGAGGAGAAGGATAAATTAGGGGAAGGAGGAAGAAATCGGAACTATTACCTATCTCGAAATACCGATGCTTAATAAGGCGCGCGTGCGTCGCCGCGCTATTATTTGGATATTTGCTTTGCAATTGGCGTGTCTTTGCCTTGGGCAGAACGATCCACGACTCCGTTGATTATAATTTGACAAATGTTGATTGACGACTGAAAAAAGCATTTTGTTATATAGGACAGGTAAGAGTAGTCATTATTTTAGATTAACTTTTATGGATGAATTTGAAGAATAAATAGAACGAATGCCATGGAATTGTCGTATATAAAGAGATTTATAGATTAGGAAATTAGATTGATATATATTGAAGCTAAGTTTGATGAAGATATATCTTATAATGTGAAATTTTTTATTAGTAATAGTAATAGTTTTTCATTAGTAACAAGTAGAAATAATGTGGCTGATGGTACAGTTTTGAATTTCCGCGTGATTTACAAGTACCTACCGAGCAAAATTTGAGTATTTAATTTCTAATTATGAATGGATTATTTCAATATTTAACATCGTAATAACTTCCTAATTAGTGCACTAATTAGAAACATACGAGAATGTCCCTGCAATGCCAAATGATACTCTACGGAAATCTTCGTTTAAACATCAGGTTTCTCGAACAAATTGTTAATTAGAAAATGATAGTTGGAGTAGAAAATGACATTTCTTCTTGTTTTTGAGATTAAAATCTTTAATTATATACATATATATATATATACATTAAACTGATTTAAATAATTTATAGGAGAGGAATCTCTCATAAATTAGATTAAATTTAATTTAATTGACTCCAAAGAGAAATTACATAAAATCTTGCAAATCAAGATTCAAGCTCTTGAGCTCTCGCAGAACTGGTTAGTCCGAAACGGCCGCCGCTGAATCACCACTTGACTCTTATTATTATTCTTTCACGAAGATCGATCACAGATGCCTCGCGCTATCGGCGCGATCGATGCTTACGCGGAAAAAGGGAATCGGTTTCCCGGACGTGTTTTCTTTTTCATTCGTGCGAGTCGATTCGGAGACGAGGCGCGGGTCGATGGCGCGCATAATTGAATACCCCGGACTGGTTTGGACACCGTCGTCGTCCTCATCGCCGTTCCGTCGTTCCGTGAGGCACGATCCGCTGCTCTCTCCGGGTCCGGGCATAGCGATCGTTCCGCAGCATTCTCATGGGCTCCTCCTCGCCGTATCGTTGCGGCCGGTGTTGCATTAATTAAGCGCAGATGCCGATGCCTTGTCACCCGCCATTTGCCATTCGTATTCGCGTTTGTATTCGTCCGGCCGCAGCGGTCGGAACCTAATATACGACGGCGTGTAGAGGGTGTCTCGGAAATCGCGTCTCGCTACTGTCTAATGGATTTTCCCGAATAATCCGAACTGTATAAAAAACGAAAACACAATCTATTACTCTGCGCGGTTTTCAACATTACATATCCTAATAATTTAAGTATTGCATTTAAGTGCGTAATAAAATACTTTAGACTGATTAGACATATAATATGTCAACGAAAAAGTTTTCTTGAAAGAAATCCTAATATCAAAGTGGGATTTATTTGCAACCAAAGATTTCTAAATTTTTTTATTTATAATCCGGATTAAATGTTTTGATATCGATATAAATGATACTTTCTAGATTTTCTAATGTAGAGAATATACGCAACTACAATACGCGCTTCTATCGAATACAATTGTATTCATGCAAATGCCCGTCACAGCAAGACGAATATACAGAATTTGCTATCCGATAAAAATGTAAATATAAATTGATCTACGGTTCTTTGAGCAATTTCAAGCCATTATATACATATTTCTAAGATTATTAATATATTTTAAAAATTTGTTTTTTAAAATTAAATATTTCTTAAATTTATAAGTGATTCGAAATTTTTACGAGCCAAGTTTTAAGTTTGCAAATAAACGACTGTCATCTTCCTTGTGCAATTTCTCATGGGCTGCAGTTTAACGGAAGTTTAAATGCTGAGAAGTGCCGTTTAATTGCCGCTTGATGCTGAAAATAAAGAAGGCGCGAAAAAGATGACGTCCAATTAAACTTTCGCTAAAGAGAAATCGATGCCAAATTGATTAAGGAGTTCGCAGCTGGGAGAAAGCGCGATAATTCGCGGAAATTCCTAGATATTTTATAAACTTCAAGTTTTTTGAGGAAAAAGTGTTTAGAAAAATATTATATCATATTTTTTTATCAGTCATTAATTATTATTAGTCATTTATTTAACGCAAAAAATGTAACATTGTTGTATTAATATTTATATTTTGATTTTAATTATTTTATTTATGTTTTTAAAAGAATCAAAAATATCTCGACTATAAAATATAATTAAGTAAAATATTTTATTTACCGGAACGGTACATTTTAAAGTAATTATATATATAGATATATTTAATTCTCATTATGTCGTCTCACACGTAATACTTTAATTCGACATAACATATTTCTGCAGTTTTCAACATTATCCGATAACTCATAAACATAAATACCTAAATTGCATAAAATATAGATAACAGAAAATCACTCTAGAATTAAAGTATATCCAAAGATCATCTTTATATTGCCCGGGGATTCCTAATTGATAGAAACTATACCGCAATCCCAGGACACCCTGTACGTTATCGCGCGATTCGATTTGCCGCATTCGTAATCGTTCGCCTAATTCGGCCGTCCATCCCTGCGTTCGTGCGTGCGTGCATGCGCGCGCGCGCGTATGATCTTATGCGTGCACGCGTGCGAGCGAGCGGTCCTCTGCGTCCGATTCTTATGCGTGTGCGATGCATGTCCGTGTATCCGGCGAATCGATCGGTATAGCCGGGGCTTTATTTGAGCTCGCGTTGCGAAACTGGTTATGTACTTAACGTGGAATAATCGTCGGAGACAGGTGTCCCGAACTCCTCTCTCGACGCCGACCATCACGAGATAGTCGGTCCGATCATCGATGGCAGCCTGGGAAGAAGATGCGGAAGGCCGCGTCGAGAACACGTAAACACACACACGCACGCAGACCGCAGACTGCCGCGTTTTCTTTGCCCACAGCCCTGAAAGATATCCCCGCGTTCTTGAATGTCACGATCGTCGCCGATAAAGAGATCAATCAGTCCCTCGCCTGAAAAAATTATCGCATATGGGTTAAGAAGTTATCAATGGGGAGGCATGAATTAATTGATAGCAGGTTTCATATGAATTGAATCTTATCATTTATGTGGGAGATTAATTTTAATTAACGGTTTTAAGAGTTAACGAGTGATATAATGACAGATGATAATAATCACCTATTATTATCTCCTGTTGTAATCATCCCGTCCAGTAGTAATCAATAATTTTCTTATTATGATAAATAAGGGACAAGTATGATTTTGATACATAGACTTGTTAAAATTCCGAATGTTGTTAATATTCCTCGTTAGGAATAGATTCGGGCCTCGTAAGAAATTACGAGGCACGTTTCTTGTATAACGGAAAACAGAAGACAGATTTATTCCTTATGAGTACAAACTAGTGTATTAAACTTAATAGTGATTAAGAAATTTTCTGTATATTTTACCTAGGGCCTTCCTAATAAAACTCTAGGTTCATAATTGCTTGTTTAC
Source organism: Temnothorax longispinosus (assembly GCF_030848805.1). Classification (NCBI taxonomy): domain Eukaryota; kingdom Metazoa; phylum Arthropoda; class Insecta; order Hymenoptera; family Formicidae; genus Temnothorax; species Temnothorax longispinosus. The sequence continues at coordinate 8,271,125 of NC_092358.1, read as the reverse complement.
AATCAGTGAAACTTCAACATCCCTCAATTCTAAAGAAAAAAAAGCAGGAACCACATGGCAAAAGTACCTATTTATATGTTTTAAGTTCTTCAATTTTCGTCTAAATACACATAAGAAATTCACATTAATCACTTGTTATTATACTTCTTCTCCGCTCTTTTATCGTATCTTCTTCTAATTTTTAGATATTTTTGTCGTTACGCCGGATCCGCCGGATCATTAATTGTTGTTAGATTACGTTGACGAGATCTATTTTCTGGAGGACGCAAAACGAGCGAGTTTGTCGTCATGATGAGGAGAAAGAGGAGGATTTGGATCATAGCTCGCGGATGCATGTATTTCGTATGCGTGTGTGTGGGTGCAATACATGTAGGTGTATGTGTGGTCGATACCGTGGCTGGTTGTGCGAGTCGTCTGGTCAGCTGGCGCCAGGACCATGACAGCTTCCTACCAGAGCGCACTTCGCCTCATTAATCTTGCTTTATAGCCGCTGTTGCACCTAAGTCCCTCGTTCTCTCGGTTCCTCCTCGGCGCTCTTCTTCGCGATTTCTCTCGGCGCGATGGGCGCTTCGTGCCGGTCAATCCGCCGTTTAAAACAGCTTTAAGTCGAATTCCTAAGTCGAATCATGAAAAAGACCCTGTATGTGACTCTGTCACGATACAAATCTCGAAAGAAAATTTAAAATAATAATACTCGGTAAAGAATAAACGAAAATATTCGATGTCTTGCGAGTTTTATATATATATAATGAAGATGTACGTACAATATACATGTATGCGTCACGTGTGTATATTACACGATATAAAAATTAAGCGGAGAATAATAACAAACTTTCTTTAAAACTTATCTTAAAATTTGTGAAAGTAAATTTGCAATCCAAAATTAGATTGAAAATCTCTAAACTGTTACTCAGATTATTATACACGGATCGTATTGTCAATAATGTTATCAAAAATTCATCTTTGTTCTCGTTCGTGTTCTCTAAAATAATTCCACATGTTTAAAAATTGTTTAAGTAATGAACACTATTGCATTTGCGGCGAAATATGATAAAAATGATCAAAATGTGCCAGTGCAAGAATCGCTAATGCGCCAGTAACCAAGTGCTCAAACTCTGCAATGTGTTCTGTTTCAAAATGATAGAGCAATCTTTGTTAACGAAACGTTGAAATTGATCTAGCCGATATATGAGCGTATCGAGCGAACATTAAAAAGCTTGCGAAGGCTACTTTTAGTCGAATCGTATTAGGAATGCAAACAGTATCCTCTTTAATTCTTTTGTAACGAAATTATTTTTCACACACACTTTTGTGTTCTTTCCTAATTAAATAAATTATTTAACACAAAACACAATGCACACACCAACACCCATTAAGAAATATGAAATATATGTCTACAATGTAATATTAAAAATTATATATTTTAATTAAAACTAATGTTATTAATATACTAATTGTGTAACGAGAGAGAAAGAGGGGGAAAAAAGAAGAAAGAGAGGAGTGGAACATTTATGATCAAGGCAAGCACGATCGTCCAGGATGTGTCTCTTCTTTTTCTTTTATAACAGGACCGGCAATTATTATTAGCTATTACGTTTTCTCTCGTCATTTTATGATTTTCAATATTAAGTATTTTAGTCATTTCACGTCAAATTAAAGAAAATGTATGAACGATAAAGGAACCGGGAACGGCGGAACGCCCGTGACATAAAGTTGAACATAACCATTCAAGACGAGCGCCCTTTTATCCCTTTTCAAGTCAGGTATGCACTGAGCCAATTACTATACTCGCGCTATGTGTGTAACCGTCGAAAATTAAGTAATGCTTATGAAGGCGGATAAATGCACCTGCGCCTGCCTCTTAGCAGGTGCGTACCCACGGTTCGGTTCGGGCTTTTCGGGCCCTCACACGAAAATAAGAGGCGTGGAGCCAGATCGCGTGTCCTTGCGCTGCAAACGCATAATAATCTGCCTCGCGGTGCGTGCACGCATGTAGCCTTGCAGTTCTCATTGTTGCTATACGCTTCCGCAAAATAGCATGTCATGACCTTTATCTTTCGTATAGCGACGATAGCAGTTGACGACGGCAGATTGTCACCGCCACTTAATTTTCTATTTCTAATTCCTTACAAATTTAGAATCTTTGTTCACAATCTTTGCAACGCATATAGATAAAGAGAGTTATATTTGAACACCAGTCAGAAAACGCGAACAATCTTATCTCAAATTTCATTCGAAATGACCGTGCGTCATGCAAAAGATTATCGACATCTTTTGTGTTTGTCAAGAGTGACATTTTTTATATCACTCTATTTTTTTTTGTAAGAACATAACATACGCTCTCTCAAATAGGATATTTAAACTGTTCCAATGTATCGATTTTCCTCAATTATCTTGTTCGTCCGTGAAATGTCTAAGATACTTGATACTTGAGAACGATATGTTCGCGAGAAGGGCGACGAACGTATAAGGGACATTCGTAGCGTGAGAGAGGATTGAAAGAGAAGAGAAGAGAGCCCGTATCGCGATGTTGTGTTTCGAGCACCTGCTCGCTCGCCCGGTCGGCATTCTTTCGCTTCATCTGCAGGCAACGAAACTGCCATCCGTGAATCGCGCATAGAGATGCTCTAATTGCACATGAAAGTCAAGTGGAAGTCATAAATAGTACCTCTCGTGAGACTCCGGTGGCGTCAAAATCGATTAACGCTTAAATCGATTTCCTCTCTTCCGCTCCCACTATAGACAAGTGTTATCTAGTACGGTCTACACGGAACATGTTTCATGTACCTTTTCCATGTATTTATTTTTATCCGTAATGGGACTGCATCCCTGTAATTAACTAATCAAGATTGTTGCTGTAACTCGTCGCTTTTCAAACGCGAGGATCGTGCCTTTTAAAAACGTTTGCTCTTGCTCGATTGCCCTTTTTGCTTTCTTTAAGAAAAACGCTATTTGATATATCCATATAATCGATTTGATGCGGCACACTTTTACTTCGGGCAGATTAATTAAATCTTCTACTAGGTTTGGGTCAGCTAACTCAATGGGTACAACTGATACCATACAACAAATAAAAGATAAATCAGAATAAAACGCGATCCAATTTTTATTTAATCTTAAATTTATTAGCCGTTATTAGGATCAATTAATTCGATGCTTAAATGGCGGAGTAGGTACAGAACGGAATCCGATATATTCTGAGTACTCGCTTCATTTCGAAGTTGTACGAATATGCAAATACTTTTGTGAGGCCCGAATTCATCCGTGCGCGCAAATAATACGATCATTTAAATATTTGCATACCCGGTTGCTTCTTCTGTTCTGTACTCCCGCGTGCGTATCTCGTTGCGCACACATCTTTCTTACACTGCCTCCTCTCGCCCTTGCGGCTCCATGCAGCCCCCGCGTCAACTTCCCCAGATTACTTCCCTAATGCCTGTGTTACACGTGCAACTCGTGGCGATTCCGGCCGACGGCGAGCATGCACACGTGTGTTACATGCGTATGTGATGCTGGCCGCCCGTGGCGTAGCGCGGCGAGTAAAACCGCACGCTCGTGTTTTCGAGGCAGGTAGCCGAACGGCCGAGCGCGAGAACGTCATCGCCACCTGCCGCATCTCCGGATAATGGTGGAAGGAGGCGCGGATCGCGAAAGACGGGCGAGAGGCGACGGCAGCGCAAGAGAATTATTATTTTTTCAAGCAATTTGCCCTTATGCTAAACAGCTGCCGAACCGGACACGGCCCGAACGCGCCTCGCGCCGATCCGTCGCTAATAATCCGACTGTCACATCGAATTACAAAAGGATAATTAAATAAAATCGAAGAATTATAACGCAAAAGCTATATACATGCAGGAGATAAAATTCTTCCGCACTTTATATAACATCTCGAATTTCTCTCCTTGCAACAATTAATAGTTATTTGTGTAACAAGTGGCGTAAGATGAAAATTCCCGAGTGCGATAACCGCACCCGGGAATTTTCATCTTTACGCACGGCTTACACACCCTATTTTATGTTGCAAGTGCCTGGAAAGTGGTCTATCACGCACGCGTAGCGTGCGTAATGGGGCACTTTCCATGCACGTGTTGCATAAAAAATATATTTGCATGATCTCTACAAAATGTTAAGTGCTATTGCAACGCATCGAGTTCTATTCAGATCCGTCCGTTCTTAATAGTTTTTCAAAAATTCTACGAAAGCGCCGAAAGGAAACCGAAAAGACACAAACAAAATATTTGAGATTAATAGATAAAGGAAGTATTGCAACTTAAAAAATGCTGTGATTGTCGCAAACAGAGAGCGGCGCAAAACTATCGCAGTTTCGCGAGTACATATACGTACCGAACTCGTGTCCCATGTATCGTGCAGTGGCAAGTAACACAATTGGATTGTTGGCCGATATCGTTATCTTTTGTGGGCCAGATGTGCGCATTCGCTCGGGGAACACCCCCGCGTCATCATGCCGACGCCGACGACGTGTTCAGCGTTGTTACACCTGAATACATTCCGTGTCCACGTGTGCGTTTGTACGCGTTTTTATGAACCGCTTTTAGATCCACTTTTACCTCCGTCGCCGCGATAACAGTCGCGATTTCATATTCCATCTCGGGTGCTTAGGCAAACTCGCGAAATCTGGCTGTAACTGGTTATGCACGTATAGTACGCCTGACCGAGCAATGTGTCCGCTGAGCTTGAATTTACCACGAATTTTTGTTCGACATTGTATTCGTGAGACGATACGGATGCCGTCTTATCTCATATATCTTATACTTTCGTGCTAAAATTTCCATTGTTTTATTAGAATTGTTCGATGAAGGTCGCGATAAATTTTTTTGATAATTCTATAATCTAAGTTAACGAATAAAAAATGTACGCAATAATATTCAGAATAAATTAAAAACTCATTGACGAGCTTCCGTATATTTTTGCTCTATTTCTGATGAGCGAAAAATTCGCGAATAAGAAATGATATTAATTTCAGGGAAATATATATAATTAACTAACTTACGTGAGAGGAAAGAATGGGGAAAGGTTGTGGAATGGCCAGCATAGGGAAGGCTGTTGCACAAAAAAGACACGATTTTCGTTGTTGAATTTCACTTTCATTTGAACTTTGTTTGAAGTTTTTTTTATCTTATAACATAGAAAGGTACACATCGAATATCGCATCGGATCGTCGCGTATAAGGCCAACGTGCAAATGCGTTCCTTTCTCGCACCGCGTTCAATTACTGTACATTCGCTTCGGCATATATCGTTAGTCGTAACACATTATTACATTCACTATTTACAAAAATCGAGACGCAGTCGACGGTACTGCGCGAAAAGACTGAGCACAGATCAACTCCTCTTCGACTACTTTTTTAGCTTTATCTCAGTATCAGGTAACGTCCTCCTATTGCGATAGCGTTAACGCTACGGAATATTTTTTTAATAAATTGCGCACAATTATTCTTTTGTTAACAATTTAACGTATATCCCACAGTAAAAATCATTTAATACACTTTTTTAAGATTACCGATATTAACATTCAATAATATTAAAACCAATTCTAAAAAAAAAACCACATATTACACTTGTATCATTTACATTCTGTTTTTGATTATCAATAGTGAGTTTCCAAAAATTTCCAAAAATTGAAAAGTAGTAGTCTTTCCGAAAAATGAGACGATCCTGGCAGATCCTGTCTAATTATAGCGATGATACTTTCATTACACATGTTCAGTACACATTACCTGACTATCATATGTTCTAGGAAGACGATACCGTTTGTAGCTTCGTAATTTAATGCACAACATTCACCGCTTTATCAAGAATACCACAAGCAACATTATTATTGTCTTTCTTTTTTTTATTCGTCCTTTTTCGTCTTTGCGCATGTCTCCTAGATCGTCATTTTGTAAGCCAGTGCAACAGATTTGAGGCGACCGATCATTCCTTTTGTTCTTTCATTCAAATAAGTGCATCTCAATGAATCGTCGCTTGAAAATCATCGCTCTAGGCGACACACGAATCCGCTCGGTCGAGCTAAGGCGCATTCGCATGCTTCACATTTAACCCTTTCAAACGGCAACGTATACCGAAGAATATTCAAAATTCCGCCAGAAAAATACATCGTGCATTATAATACTCTGTGAATCTATCGTCGCGAAAATAGAAATTTACCAGAATTATTATGTTCATGAAAAATAAATTTTGTTCATAAGAATCATTCTGTAGGATTCTAGGATTAAAAAAAATAAGGAAATAGATTTTATATTTTTGTTATAAAATGATATTACGAATGTACAAAAATCATATTTTTCATAATTTTATCTTACTTTAAGATAAAAATACCGATGTATTTTGTGGGATTAGCAAATAAGATGTAATAAATTTACCGTTATCATTTCGAAAGGGTTAAGATAGCTTCGAGACTAGCTTCTATCATGAATTGTCAAATTCTACGTAAACGTACGTTCGTCGTTCTCTAATGTCCGTGACGCGGTGTAATGACTGCAGCAGTGTCTGTTGTAAATCGAGTGTAATCTAAGTATGAGAATCTTTCTAAAGATTTATTGTCTGATTGCGCAACTGCTATCGGTATGTAGGTAGACGAATCCCCATTGCGGGCGCCGCGAGAAATTCTCTGCTGATAGTGTGTCCATTAAAATTTAAAGCTTATTACGATTTCAAAAAGCGTAACATACAATTTTTGTAAAACGACAAGTATCCTATAACGTTTTCTGCGAACAAGACGTAATTTAAATTATCTTATCATCATTCTTTTCGAAAATCCTTCCATCGCGACTCTATTTAATGCATTCCTGGTCGATACTCTATAGTCTATACGAATTAATACGCGTAGCGTAGAAACCGGCGAGGATCAGTTGCTTAGGTTAACGGCTTACTTAACCCTAGGTTGTCCTCCCCTCCCCGCGAATCAAATGGCATCGAGAATAGAAGACGTGTATAAGCGTTTGACAGTGCGGAGCGGAACATCTCTCCTGTTCTGTTTCCGTTACAGACTCCACTGTCCTTTATTTCCATTATGTTCCCGTTGTTCAGGTGGAAACGCGATTCGTTTAGTCGTCTTTCCGCTTTCTGAGCTTGCCCTCCGTCTGAATGGTCCTGGAGACCAGCTCCACGCAGCTACTCAAGCTTTGCAGGCCGTTGCTTTTTGTGGCCATCACCTCGCCGTCCTTCCCGAGACTCTTGACGAGCGTCATGATGTAGCTGCAGGCGATCCTCAGTACCGATAGCTTCGACAGCTTCTGGTTATGCGAGTAGGCGGGTATCGCGCGTCTCAACGTGTCGAAGGCCGCGCTGATGGTATGCACCCTGGTTCTCTCTCGAGCGTTCGCCTCTATCCGTCTCTCCCTTGTCATGTTCTTGTAATTTCTCTGCTGGCCGCCCTGATGGTGGTGTCTCGACGCGGAGGCCGCTTGGTGACTCTGGTGACTTCGCTGACTTTGATGAGCCTGGTGATTTTGATGATTACGACCGGACGAAGTCGCCAACAGGTGTTCCATCATGTACGACGGCGTTTTCTCATAGGAACCACTTACAGCGGGATGCGACGGCACTCGGGGCGCCTCGTTTCTCACCACCAAGGACAACGGTTCGTCCTGCAGCCTAGGGTGCGGTAGAGAGATCACGCTTCCCGACGGAGACGTCGTTGCCGCTATTGGCGTTGCCAATGACTCGAACAATCGCTGACGAGGCTCTCGTCGAGAGGAAACAGCCGATCGATTATGACCGGGAGAATGTTGTAGTCTCCTAAACGATTCGTGCAGCCTCTGCGTCGTCTCGTCTTGGTCTCTCCTCCTTTCTTCTTCTTTTCTCTCGCTGGACAATGCCGTTGTCGTCGTGGTTGTCGTCGTTGTCGTGTTGGAGATCGTGCTCGTCGACGTCGTCGTCGAAGTCACGGTTGTCTTGGATTCGTTTTTGTAGGAAGCAGGAATCCACGGTCGGAAGGGATTCGGCGTGTTCAGCGACCTGGCCTCTTCTTGATTCACGGTAGTCGAGGAGACGATCTCCGAGGAGGAGATCGGATCGAATCGTCTCTTCTTCAATGGCGTCGCGATGACCGCTGGTTCCTGAATCTTCCGCGGCTCCGCTAGCTTCCGCTTGTTTCGCAACGAGATCGGTGTCACCTGCACCTCGACACTATCCTCGGACGAAGTAGGTGAATGCAAGCTCGATCTGCTGTCCTCGTCGACGCTGCTGCAGGAGCCGCTGTCCCTTTCGGAACCCGCCATGACACCGGCTGTAACAAAATAGAGAAAAATACGCGTTAGTTATGGCTATCCTGCACTATAAGTATTATATATAATAAGTAGACGATATAATAGAAATAAATAAGTAATTACGCCACACAATTTAATCTTTCGTTCCTTTTTATAAGTATACACGGAAAAAAATAATGTTGTATCAACAGAATCAGTGTTATTGAGATAAAATTTATTGATGCAACATCAATATTAATGAACAAAAAACATCAATATAATAATATAATTGTTTTAATAATTTAAATATTTGGTCCAATAATATCCAATTGAATTAACTACATATACTTGTGGCAGCCCGTGACGTCGACGTTTAATTGAAGCAACTTCTTTTTTTTTCCGTGTACTGAATCTAAAAATATAATCAAAATTTTTCTATTATTCTTTAGATTGTTATGTGCATATGTTATACCGTGGTATTTTTAGAATGTGGAACATATAATATAATACGGAAATTTTTTTATTAAATTGCGGTTTATATCTCTCTCTCTCGTCTCTATTATACAGAAAATGTTACAAATTACATCGTTTACCGCATAAATCAATCAGGTTATGATTTTAATGTAAGATAAACCGTTCGAGGAATTCGTCATTGAATGCGCGGTGCCATGCAGTGTCCACTTGCGGACGACATGTAGGTAAATAATGTTCCTCGGTAATGTAGGCGCGTTACGAAATCCTACCGAATTCTCGCACTATGAGATTGTGTTTGCAACGGAACGGATGCCGATGCTGGCGACGGCGGCAGCGGCGGAGGCGCACGTGTTTCCCTCGCGATTCCGTGGGCGGAACCGCGCTTCGGACACGCGGGAGGTTTTCTGCTTTGATGCGTCATCCAGCTGGTACCATCTGGCGCGCACACAGGGACCCGACCCGAGCGAGAGAGGATTATAATATACTCGCGCCGTCTTCGCTCGCCTCTCCTCCCGTCCGCTTCGCCGACCCGAGCCGACTCTCGGATTCCAAGGCGGAGACTAATTTCGCTGATTTTAGTATCGCCGGCGAAGACGCTTGTCATCGCGCGAACAGTTCCACCTCGTTTTCAGCGTCTGATGCATTTCGGAAGGGGCCAAAATGATTCCGCGTACTTACTACTTCTATGATTTCGCACGCACGATTTTAGTGCTTTTACAGATACCGAGATTCTCTTGCTTTCCTCGAAATAACAACGCGATATGTATATATATATACACATATATATATATTTATATATTTTTTTCAATATCTAGAGATTCTTGGAAAAGCTGGAGCAATAGGCTTTCGCAAGGCGACGCGCACGAGTCAAGAATCGCGAAAATGTATACAACGCGCGAGTTATCAAACCGAATGACGTAATTGTCTTGTTTGTGTAACAAATGCGTATGCAAACACGACGGTGCGTAATTTTATCCGGCGTCAGAGCGGCGATCGCGATTTCACGACCTTTCTCACATTTCCCGACCGCGAGACACGTAAAATTCCGCGAGTGATACCGTGATACGCGATCTCAAACTTTTTGACATTCTTCCCGTGTGATTACGTAAGTAAATTATTCGATGAGTTCTCGCGCGGGCATTCGGTAGCGAAAACGAACGGTCGGTTTCATTCGATCATCGATCGAAGCTAATAATTCATACGAGCCGATGATCGCTCACTGCGCAGCGACTGATCGAGCGCAACTTAAGCGTTGCAGTGTTGCAGTGTTGCAGATGCATCGGACTTCTCGATCGCGGATCGCTGGCGCCACAGCCGGCGCGATTCTTTCATCTCGCTCTGTCTCGTTTTCGCATTCACTCTCTCTCTCTTTCCGTCTTACTATCGGTCTCCTCTCCCGAATACGATTACTGTGAATGGAATCAGTCAACATCCTTAAGAGGCGTCTGACGCTGCAGTATTTATTCAAAATCGAAGCCGGCGTTTGGCACAAGGTCCTTAGTCCTTATCTAGCTGTCTTTCTTGAAATCTCCAATTTTGTAACGCTCTAATTTTAATTGGAATAATTTGTAACAGAAAATATAAGATAAAAAATGTGTGTGCGAAAAAAATTATTTTCATAACGTCTAACAATAAGATATAATTGGAAAATACGCTAGTAAGTCCCTCGGTTCTCCGATTAGAAATCTAAGGGACAAATGGCGTAAACTGGCTGGATTTCGATGCTGCGGTATTAATAAACGCCATTTCTCACCCTTCTCCTCTCCGCCGCTCTATACTCTTCCTTTTTCTCGTGTCCTCTCCTCTCGAGAGAAACAAGCCGGGAAGAGCAGAGCACGGCCGCCACATGGCGCTGGCGCCAACCTCGTCTGTTCGTTGCTCTCCTTTTATTGCCTTTCCGTGAGGAGAGGAGTCATCGCGATCGCGACGGGATTGCAACTGGATCGTCTTTCCTTTCTGGTTGGCGATCACGCTGACCTCGGCGCGGACGCTTTCCCGAAAATCTCTCGTAGATACCGCGTATCTTGGAAGTCGTCCAACCGAAGGGCTCCTCGCCGGAATTCCTCCGAGCGCGGTAAGTGCCCGCCGATTGGAGCTAAACATAGATTCCCTGTCCGCCGCCGCGCCGTTTCGGCTCGAGCGCGACCAACGGCGTTGACTTCTCGCGACGCGATAAGTCATGGGTTAAAGTTGGATTAATTGGAACGAGATCCCACAGTTTGTTCAATGCCGCCGCTCCTCTTTTCGTCGCCGAACAAATTGGATCGAAAAGCAGGGCGAATTATAATAGAACGGGAAAGCGCGAACAAGTGAGGCGGAGCTGCTCTCGCGCAAGTGAGATAACGTTAACTGGCCACCTGGCATCTCTGCTCGTCGCGCGTATTAGTTTAGAAGCGTTATCGTACCGATAACAAGGCCGCACTCTCGATAGCGGCCATCTGCCACCGCCATTGGCGACGATTATTATTATTGTTTAACGAACGAAGAAATCTCTTCCTTGTAGTGCTTACTTGGCTTATTACCGATGCATCGATATTATAAGTACCCATAATGCTGCATTTTCGATATTGACTAAGGCCCATCAGTTAACTTTCATCGATAATTGCGCGCCATTTATTTCTGAGGTTCCATAGTATATGTAACGTAAACTATATGCTAAATGTGCGCATTTATGATAAAAATGAACTGAGAATACGCGCCTAAATATCGATCTCCACACAATTGGTTATCAGTTTTTCTTTAATTACTTTAAACAATGCGGACAAAGTGAAAAGCATAAGTATTTTTAAAGACGATATTGCGTGCGTGGTACCGATACCAAAAGTAACGACAATCTGCTAAATTTATGCATCTCTACATAGAAAAACTTTCATCGCCTCATAATCTTATCACACGCGTTAAAAACGAAAGGTCGCGAGCGCGTGGAAAGGAAATTATCGCGACGGTGCCGGGAAGAGTTTAGGTCATTTGGGGTCATCAGTAGGCGCCGGCCGAGACACATGCTCGATCATCGGCCGATTCATAAATATCGGACGAAAAAAAACCAAGTCGACGAAGGAGGTCGCGCGTTCACGACTCGCTGCGTGCTACTGATTGTGTCATCTCAATTTGTGTCATCTCAAACAGGATGTATCTTCCCCCCAAAATTTTCCGCAAAAAAAAAAAAAAAACAGGAGAATATTCGCAGTTTAAGTTATAACCGGATAAAACGACCGAATAAAGGGGACACACGTGCCGTTCTTTTCCTCGCAAAATACAAAATTAGACCGCCCGAGGTTCGGACGCGATTACGATCCACGTGGAGCAATTTTGACCTAGAAAGGATCTCAATCTCTCTCTCTGCAGTTTCTAGACGGCTAATTGAATAACGATATCCCGCTGGGGACCGTCGTCAGTTTAGAGGGCGATCGAGATCTGTCTGCGGACGCGCGCACTTGGAGTCCGCGCTCGTGCCATTTCGCGACAGGCGCTCGCGAAATGTCTCGGGGGACGTATGTACCTCCGCCGTCTCGTTCGCATTTGTTCAAACACGCCGGGCACATCTGTGCAAACTCTCGCGCCGGAGAACGTAACGGCTTGTAACGCCGACCTTCCGCCGGGTCTTCCGTCGCGCCGGGTGCGCATCTTCTATACGTGACGCTTCGTAGAAGCATCCTCTTCGTGGAAAAAATTCTTCTTATTTGATGTTGCGTCTGCCACACAGCTGTGTTTGCCCTATCGAAATCATTGTTATGTACGACCGTGTCATTGCCTCGGTTCTGATGTCCAAATTATTCCTTAATCATTACAAATTCTTTTATGGAGGACGAAATTTAATGAATCATGAGTGTTTTAACAAGTTTAATTCGAGATGTATTATTATTTTTACCGTGGCATTTATTAATCGACGAAGAATATGAATTTTACCGGGACAATTATTTAATAAGTTTCATTAGTTTATTTATTAAATAATTCGATAAATTCAACAGAAATTTGGAATAGGATATTTAAAGATTTCAAACGTGTTAAATAAAAATAAATCCGGATACTTTCCATTTCATTCATAAGCAGAAAAAGAAAACAGAAAACTTGTTTTTCTCTTTTTAATTGAGATGGGAGGCACTAAGAGTGCATCCCACGTGGAAGATTGAAGAGACGGCGAAGGCGGGAACACGTGGAACGTGTCGGAAAACTTCCAACTGCTCTCGGGAGCTTTCTATAGAACTGAAGTAGCTAAATATAAATGTACGCAGACGCTTCTTGCGCACGTGGCCGAAATTCAATCGTCCACGCGACGACTTTCGAAATTGTCGGTGATAATGAATTGGAACGATATTGTTTAGGAAGCGATCATGCGCTTCCTAGTCTCTTTTGCGCAGTAATGTAATGTGCAAGAAGAATTCGATAAGCGATAAGAGATTCGAGCGTGATCTATGGCCTCAATTAAAAGAGATTCGATGAAAACAGGGAAAAAGAGCACGTGCACGTAGGATGCATGATTGATGCGTCTAAAATATTCGCTATGCGCATTTCATAACACCAATGAATGCGACGATAATATTAATGTCAACAATCAGTCTATTTCCGTTTGAATACGTGAAGCACAATACAAAGGAAAATTTTAAGTATTTTCTTCAAACTTGAAATCTTATCTCTATGATGTATTCATGGAGGATATTATCTCTAAATTACCATAGGATGTGTAATATTTGTGTTAAGTTTCGTGTTGATAAACCAGAAATGATCATTAAAGCTCGTCTCGAGGGAATGCGTCGCGAGATATTGACATCAAATTGAGACACCGCTGGTCTTTCATCGATAAACGGGTCCCGGCGAATGAAATGAGCCGAGCTAAATAAGGGAAATAAGGTTGCTCTCGATCGTAGATCATTCGCCTAGTGGTTTTCCGTCATCGCGCGCTGCTTGTATCGCCGGACGCTTGTCCGTCAAGCGCCGGCCGCCTTTTGCGGGATTATAAAGCGCCAGAACCGCGTGATGTCGACTAGTTCGCGTAATTACGCGACGCCAATTGCATCCGGCGCCGAGCGAGACGCCGCGCGCCGCCGTGGGCCGCTAATAATCACCTGTTACCGCGGCGTAATGGCGACGTAATACGAGAGTCCGCACGATCGTCGCGCCGCGCCGCCGAGACGATGACTTTAGATCGCCGACCGATACGGGTACGTGTCGTATGTGTGCCTAACGATCTCCCTCCGATATACCGCGATACTTAACGATTGCCTAACGAGCGGTTCTCTGTTAGCGATTACCGTTTTGACGCGTGTCAATGCGTTTCGCAGTCGCCGCTCGTGGGCGCGTTTACCGTGCGCGTCGCCTTCGCCGCGGCGTTATTGGGAGAATTATGCGACAGCTTGAGAGCGTTGATTTAAGACCGCGGCATGTCGAGCGTGGGCGCGAAAGTGTGCGCGCCGACCGAATTAAGCGTCTGATTATTCTTTCTTTTTCTTGGGGCGAGGGGGGGACGGCACGCCGTGCATTGCTCACGCTATTCGTCGCGCTTGCAAAAATAACCGGCGTCAGGGCATATGCTGTAAAAGACATAACTGTGGGGGCTTGGATTAAAATTAAAATAAGATGTGTGATTGATCAAAATGTGAGTAAAATTTAGTATTAATATAATGCATGTTTGTTTTTTTTTAAATGAAACAGAGAATAATACATGCATTATATTAACAAGAAAACGAAACAAATTATCTTTTAATTAGCAGAATAAGATTTACTTGCATGTCATTCAGAGAAAAATATTAAAATATATTTTTATCAATACGTGTGACGTTGCGGAGTTTGGACCGTCAAAACTTGGACTGTCAACGATGCTTCCATGTAATTGACTATTTCAAAAGATTACTTTCTTTTTTTACTTACAATTATCTGTTTGAAATGGAATATCACAAAAATTATAATGAAATATTTCTTTGAGGATAGCCCAGTTGAAACGAGGATTTTTCCAAAAGCAAGACAATTTAACGATAAATCAAAATATCCATTTATAAACAATTATTTTTGATTAACTTGCCTAATCGTCGTGCTTCTTCGAATTAGTTGTAAGCCAGATGCAAACGGATTTCGGTAATGTTCAAAAGGGAAATTGTGCGCGAAGACTGCGCAACGACGGGAGAGCTATCCCTCGCTCTGGCGCTATTATATTCCACTCTCGTGTGGCGGCGCGTCGCATTTCCGCCGGAGGCTTTCCGCGAAGCGAGCGGCGAAGCCAGAGAGCGCGCGGAAGAGAGAAGAAAAGGGAAGGGAGGAGGAAATAAAAAAAACAAGTCTCGCCGATAAATCTCGCCGACGCGACGCGACTCCGCCGCCGTGTGTGGATGCGCCGTTTCCTGTCCCGATCCTCGCGAGGAGCGGCATTTATCGCGTTGCGCCAATACACCGCGCAAGAGCGGCTGTTTCCGAACTGAGGCAAGGGTTACCAGTCGCGCAGTTTCTTCGTCCGACGTAAACAAATCGACCCGCGGCTCGTTCGTCGTGCTCGATTCGGTTCGATCCGGATAACGAGACAGCATCAATACTTTCGCGGTTTTGATCGGAGCACGTCTGTCCATGAGAGATGGAATTTCGCTGCCGCAGCAAAACTGTCGCTGCCACCGCGTTTTTTCGTATCCGACGCGATTGACCTTCGCGATCGTTAGCCAATTATTTATTGCATTACGGACTACCGTGTTGTTACGTAAAATGGAAAAATTTCGCTCGGTGAACTTGTTCGTATATAGAATCTGCTACCAAAGGAAACTTAATTCGCCGCGAAACGATCTATAACTCGTCGTGAAATTATTCTTATGTCTCTCACGACATCCGAGTATTCTCTCTCGTGAATGATAAGAGAAAGCCAGATGCGAACGTGCGCATTCAGTGTCGTCTTGGGGACGGGAATCGGAGGAGATTGCCTAGAAGAGAAGCAGACTGACAGCAGAGAGGAGGAGAGAGAGAGAGAGAGAGAGAGAGAGAGAGAGAGAGAGGCAATGGCGCTAGCCAGATGGTCGTGAGAGCGAGCGTGACTCGATGTACCGGGCTGGTCATTTGCGCGACCGACCGGCCCGATCGCGAGAACGCTCGTGTGTCTGTTCCATTTCTTCACGCTCGTTCTGTTTTCTACTTTTTCACCTCTTCCGCCGCTTTTTCGTATTGCGCGGTTATATGTCCGTTCTATCGCGTTCTGGTCGATTGGCATTGGGCGGTTTCGCGTAAACACAATGCCGGTACGTGCTGAAAGTGTAATTTGTTTTTTGCCAATATTTTCTCGTGCGTGATCTAGGAGTCAAATTGTTTTCTCGCTCATGCTTTCTCTTTTCTTTTCTTTTCTTCCTTAAAAAAAAAATGATTTATTCCGACAGCTCGTTTGCATAAACGATGCAGCATCGAAGTATTAATTTTTAATTTAATTGCATTTGGCATAATTGTGATGGAAGAGAATAGAAATAGAATTCGTGACCCCCAATTTCACTGGTTCAATGAATTCTGAAATTTTCCTTTTTACAAGAAATATAAATTAGACAATATTATATGTATAATTTATTTATATAGAAAAAATAAGTTTAAAAAATCCACGAAAATCATACAATTATTTAGAATTCATACAAATATCTAATTCATATTAAATAATACATTTATTTATTTTATATATTTATATATGTATATATTTATTATATACATGTTTTTTTTTTAATTAAGTAACATTTACTTTTATTGTTATACTTTAGTTCTTTTTTTACAATAAAATATTGATCATGATTCATAAGGCGTCATTAGAGAAAGTGCACGGGCATTAATAACATCAAATGAAGATATCGATCGGAGACATGTGATACGAGAATTCTCTTCCTTTCTCTTTCTCTCTTTCTTTCTTATTGACCTTATGTCTTGGCCTTTGCCAGCATGCTTAACTCGCACCGATATCGAACCTTCGAGTAGTATCGTGTTTTCCGCATACTTTAGTTTTAACCGTTAATAATTTTGATAATAATGTAATTATAAAATTTATAAAATAAGAGACCAGTGCAGTGATGTGAAATAATTATACAGAATAGAATTTATTACTTCAGTTTACAATTGCCAGGAAGGGACTTGATTTACAAAATAAATCCTTAGCCATACAGTGAGATAATTATATATTTAATTAGTAAGATTTATATCAGATTTCTAAAAATGAAAGAAGATATCTTAATAAGAAAAGAATAATGAATTCCAAGAAATCGTTGTGAGTTTAGCTGTACCTTCCAAGTTATCCAATCTGAATGAATTTTTCTGATGTCATTCCGTGTCGGCCTTACGTGTGTTCCGTACATTTCAAAATAACTTTCAAGTCTCTTATCATATCGCTGATTTGTAGCAAATATTTACTGGTTCATGTTCATACTTAACTTCTTATATTCATACTTAACTCATTAAAAGTTTGTAAATTATCCTCCAAATGCGTATTTTCAGGTTGATAATATTTTTAAATTCAAATAAGAAAAGAAAGTTCAAACTATTTAAAATTAATATTCTCTTAATAAACAACTTTCAAAAATTTTTAATATTCAATATTATAGTAAAAATAATTCAGGCTCGACCGAGGGCTCGACTATAAATTGAAATTAAATAAAGACGTTATTATTTATTTATATCTGTAAAGATTTGTTTTTCCTTCCAAAATTTAATTTAATTTTAATTAACGCAATTCGCAAACATTTAAAAAGAGATACTACTTTATCTTGAAAAAAATCACCGTTATATTTTTCTCCGAATTTGTAATCTGCTCGTTGTTAAAATATGTATATATATATTTTTGATATTTTTAGGAGGTACAGCTCCTAAAAATAGGTAAAAATTTTATTGATGAATTTACCTATCGAATGTTTGTTTTTCTCATTTTACGCGTGTGCTGCGGTGCATATCAATCCGTGTAATAAACACGTGTAAAACCGACCACGTGCCACGCCGCCGACTCGCGCGAAATCGTTCGTATTTACTCATCTGTGTTTAAACTAACAGAAAATCGTGAGTTATAATATACGAACGAATGCGCAAACGTGATATCGCGTAAATTTTGTATCAGTGGCGATTTGTAAGCTCTGTGCAAAAAGGGTTCGAGGACGATCGTTTTTTTTTATTTTTTTTTTTTTATTATAGCATCTTTCTCGACAGATTATATTATCTCTTTTTATCTACGGTGAGGAATTCCCGTCGCCGATTATTTCTGGCGCGGGTGAGATCCGGATACCGAGGACCGCTTATTTTAATCACGTCAATCCAATCGTACAATCGAGAACAAGTGGCTCGCTGTCGCGTGCATCGCAATGCTCTCATCGTACATCATCGATTATATGTATATAATATACGTTGGATGGTTTCGAAATTATTACACACGTATGTACGTCATTTTTTAAGATAAGTTCCTTGGGAAATAGTAAACCAATTTTGTTGACGCTTGTAAGTCAAAATTACGCCTTCGGTCTTTACTAATCGCGCGTTATGTAAATTTATGCGGAAATTGAAGATCTCTTCAGATACGATCTTGTTTTTATAACAGGACGAAGGTCAAGAGGCTCTTCCTTTTTTTCGCGGAGGATAGCTATTATCGAAGTTAGTGGCACCGCAGGTAGCAGGTAGCAGGTGCGGGACCCGTAATGCATAAGTGGGTGGCGATGACATCCTTTGTATTTGTGACGGGACTCAATAGGGTATCGATTACACTCTCGAGGCGAGGTCAAAGCCGGCGCAATAAACCCCAAGCGAAATTTGTATTGAGTATTGTGCCGTTGCCCGAGGCGTCTACGAAGTGTCGGAACGGAGTGTTGACCGATCTATAGACATCTCGTACAATGCTATTTAACTGTAATAATATTGTGCCGCGTATGTACGACGTGTTTGTTTTTAATAGAATTTTAATTTGAGAATTTTAATTAAGTAGCCGTTAAATTGTCCAGCGTTGAAAATTACGAAGTGGCGAAAAAATGACGTTCAATCGAATATTTGCCAAGAGAAAGATCGGGTCGAAACTTTTCAGATATCTAACAGTGAAATGTGCCGAGTGTATCACGGACACTCTGTAAAATTTCCATGCTATTGTACTTGCCTGCAGTGTCGACCTTTAATTATTATATGCATACGGTAGCACTGCGCGCTGGTATAATGTTCTGTGTTAATAATATAAACGTATTTTCTTGTTTTAATACATAAACATATTTACTTTCGGCCAAAGTCGACGGATATCACGCGAAAGGCAAATACGTCGCAATGACATCGCGAATATGAGAATGAAGCGCATAAAAGTGCGCCCATTTGCGCGTAAGAATATGCATGCAGTGATAAACGAATGATGGTGCTCTCTCTCTCTTTTTTCTGTCTCCTTCTCTCTTATAATTTTAACCCCGTGAAACTTACGAGAAGTCATTTCTTCGTTGCGACTCACTGCAGTCGAAATCAGGCGTAACGCCACTTGCTGCCGATGCCGGCGGCAGGTTTGAGAGTAAAAGTAGTCGGTCGAGGAGATGAGATATGTAAATGAGCGCGTAGCAACTTAAGTAGTAACAGGCGATAGGTACTATCTCGATTATAGTTATCGCGTGGAGGGCAGACACGATCTAATTAAAATGCTTGTTTTCTGCACGCTTTCGTGTCGGCCGATTATGATAGCGGAATGAAGCTGTGATGTTTCTCCACGATAAGATTGATGATTGCTCCAAGATCAATAAATATGGTATTTACGAAGCTATACTGTCTGTAATAAACGGCATTGGTTGTGAAGTTAGTAATAACGTTTCAATCAGAATCAGAGCCACTACTATGTAACAGATTTTTTATAATTATTGATAACTTTTAGATAATATGTAGAAAAAAGATTAATAAAATAACGGAAATTAACGAAGACATAAAAAATAAATTAAACTCAAGTAAATAAAAAAAAAAAACAGAAGTAAATTAAGTGAGATAATAAAATAATCTAGAGTGTTTAAATAGGTGTTATTTATCCACAAATATCTCGACACACTTTATCATTTGTACCGACCACTTATTAATTATTGTATTAACCATTCAGGCGTGCTGAAATCATCGGAAAACGCTGACTACTAATTTTATCGTTGAATAATATCGCGGTATTATGCTAACAGCACTTCAGTTATCTCAATTAACTTTATGTCTCGTTGATGATGCCGACAGGGGCGTAGATTTACGCGAGAAAACATCGAACGGCACGCACGCAATCTAGTCTTTCATTAATATTTTTTTACGACTCACGCAATCGCCCACGCACGACATTATCGCGATCGATGCATTTAAGGGGTTACACACGTTTGACAGGCCTAAAACTAGATCGAAATTAACGAATTTTTATTGTGGTAAAATTATATATGTATATATAAAAAATGAAAATACATATCTTATAAAGTAGTCTTTTTTGAGAATATCTCCTGAAAATTTCAATAAAAAATATCAAAAGTTGAGGTCCTGACAGCTATTTTCCCGACCGGTGTTTGTAAAAACGGTGTTTGCGATACCTCCATCCCCTCTCATGTGAAACAAAAAACAAAAATTTTCCGTCAGATGAAGAAAACTAATGTTTATCATAGCCGATTTTGAAAATATTGATTTTCCGAATTTTTTGGCAGTGATTCGTAACGAAAAATGCAATTTTTGATTACAAAAATTGGGGTTTTCTTTTATTTATAAAAAACTAAGCCATAGATTGAAAAATTTTCATGCAAATCAATTTATTAGTCTCCGAGATATTTCTGGTACCGATTTTTAAAACATTGTTTCAGGAAAATAGCTGCCTCAATTTTTGATAGTTTTTAATTTTTGAGAGATATTCTCAAAAGAGTACCCTACAAAACATGTATTTTTATTTTTTAATAAAACATAATTTTACCTACAATAAAAATTCGTTAAGTTCGACCTAGTTTTAAGGCCAACGTGTCAAACGTATACATATGTAACCTCTTAACACCGCTGATAAATATTGGATTTGAGCACGTCACAATTAAGTGACGAGCATTGAGATTAACATACGTACGATTAATCGCATTGATCAACGGTGTAACAGTTTATTGACACGATTTTTCGATCTGTTTTTTTTTCGATTTGCGAAGAGTGGAAAGTAAGACACGATTGAACATTATTATTTCTTCTATAATACTGCGAAAATTCGTCCATCACGATAAACAGCAAAACAAGAAACTAAAAAGCAATACTAATTCTTCACACATATGTGCTTATATTAAATCCTTTGCTAAAAAAAATCCTAATAATATTGTTGTTGTAATTTTGATATAATAATATTCTCATATTGCAGGAATAAATAATACCTAATCTTCTCTATCACGAAGATATTAATAATAAGTTTGATATAATGCGAGCGGCAATAAATTAAGAAAATTAGTAAAATA
Organism: Temnothorax longispinosus; assembly: GCF_030848805.1. Taxonomy (NCBI): domain Eukaryota; kingdom Metazoa; phylum Arthropoda; class Insecta; order Hymenoptera; family Formicidae; genus Temnothorax; species Temnothorax longispinosus. The sequence continues at coordinate 8,250,065 of NC_092358.1, read as the reverse complement.
GCGAGCAATATATAACTAGCAATATAACTGAATTCTGTGCAATTAAATTAATCCTACAAGTATTACATGAAAACTGTTACGTTTAACGAGTTGTTGCTCTAGGATTCGATTACAAAGATATATGCTTGTCATGGTTAGATAGAATCCTGTTTTTACTCCTAACTGTTATCACTCGAAGGTTTAGTATTTCAACGACTGCATACTTCTGCGTTATCGGTTTCTGAGAAACATCTATAAAATGACGTTTTGATATCAAATATTATAGATAAATGTCTCATTGACCACTTCATACGTAATCATTTTCAACCGTTTCATCAATAGATTCAGACGACAAAATGTACTCTATTCTCGTGTGACATCTCATGCCGATTGTTAGATCGAGACGCATATATCTAACATTTATACATATACACACACATACAGCATACAAATCATCAGGTTTCGGTCTTCCGCTGGCGTTAGCTTAAATCGGCGCATCGCGCTGATTCTGCTGTTCCGAGCATCGTTGTTTACGCATAGATGCTCAGCACCGATTTCAAGCTCGGTCAAAGGGGGTCGTCTGTTACCCGGGATCGTATCTCTGTAGCAGTGCGTGTATGTGGCGACCCACGCTGGCGCCGTCGCAGCCACAGCCGCCGTCGCCGTCACCGTCGCCGCCGCCTTCTGCCTCGCATTCTCGTTTCTATTCTCTCTCTCTCTCTCTCGATCGAGATCGCGATACTATGTACCTTCGGCGTCCAGTAAAAATGCTGGGACTATTATCCGGCATCTGATATCACCGGCATCTAACGTAAACAGCAATAGTCTAGTCTCAGTTGTGAATATGTTAGTGAATTTAAAGTCGACGTTTTTGATGGTATTTTGATATAAAAAGAAGAAAACATCCTTATATTATTATCATAGATTTAATAATTTGAATCTTTAAATTGTTTCAATCAAATTCGTAACGTTTTGTTAGAATCGCCACTAAACTATACACTAAATCTGTTTTAATTCGAGCCAAGCCAAGATATTCGACTGGGATATTAAAAATGTCCCAGATGAATGAATATCAGATGTTTGGTATTCAAGTCGCATTTGCTCCGCTCTGCTTCGAAAAAAATAGGATGCAGACGGGAGAGCGTAACGAGAGTGCAGCTAATAAGGGCAATCTTCCCGCATTTGTGTACTCTCTCATCCTATTCCGCGTATCTTTTCATTTACGCGCGGATATCTACTCGCCTAATCCTTATATCGGTATACAAGTTCATTTCAATCATCCCCTGCAGGGCGATTCCCCTTTCGTTCCCCCGTTCCTGATTCATCCAGTCGCGATCTCTCCATTCCGCGGCGTTGGCGCCGCTTATAATGATAATTATCGGTCCCCCCACCAAGGGGAGGCCGATCGATCGGCCCGCATTCGAACGATCGACATGATGATTTACGGTGCATTAGAGGTATATTGGTGTTATTCAGCGGAATACTGCTTTAATGGATTTTATCGCGCATCGAGATGTCAAATTGGCACATGTCGATTTTAAAGTCGGCGATCGACGAAACCAATCTGGCGCACGCCGGTTAGAGATGTAAATGAGTTTAAATTGTGCGGGGATTATTATCTTTTCACAATTTGGAGTCTTATTTTCTAGTTGAAAGCGCTTAGAGTATTTAGAGCGATGACACGAGAATATGCGAAAACGAAAGCTCTTAAGACATCAAATCTAGAATAGATAAATGGGAAAATTATCTATCATAATTATCACAGGCTGAAGTGGGTTAATGTACTTCAGATGTAGAACATTGTTCTGTTTTTAGACCTGCTATTCACAGTTTGCGGTAAATAGTGACTATTAGTGTCAATTATTTGTTCGAATTTTCCATTCGTTACAGCTTGATTACGTCAACTAATTCTGTATCAACTTCAGCATGTTGAAGGAATGGGAAACAAACTTAGATTAAACTGGAGATGGAATACTCGTGTACATTTCTACCAATGTAGATTAACTTTAATCTCGATTTAACTTATTTTTTTTTAAATCTCTTTCTAATTATCGGAATTGGAAGAGGATAAAAAAGTAAGTTAAACCGAGATTAAAGTCATCAGCAATCTAAAGTGATCACGTTCGCTTTGGTCTCGTGTCATCCCTCTGTTTAAGTCCGTGGAGCGCGCGCTACGGACTACGGGCTAAAATTCACCTTTCATGAAAGCTGAAAGCTCGAACGTACTTTCCACCACGTGGTCGGTCATTTTCCTCTCATGGATCACCGGCACTTTACCGGGTTTACTTCCTTCCTCGATTCATGCACCCTCACGCACAAATATATACACTTTTTTCCTTTTTCCCCTCGAGTGATACAGATCCATAAAATCTCGGCACGTATAAAACAAAACTCTGGCTGGGTCCTGGTAATCCCAGCAAAAAAAAATAAACTCCGTTTACCGAACGAATGGGATGTTCAGAAGCAGTTCCCTCGCGAGTCTGCGTTCAGGCGATAAACTCGACACGGAACGACAGACGTCCTGTTCCGAACGCAGTCGACAGCGAACTGGCTCGCCTCGTGTACTCTCGACTCCGTTTCATGCTCTTACGTGTGCGAGGGAGGCTCGACTGGTCCGCGCTCCATTCCACCACCACCACCATCACCAGCTTTACCGCCACTAGTAGACGTCGTCGCGCTACCATCACCACCACCACCACCACCACTCCGTTACCACTACCACCATCGTCGCACCGTCACACCATCGCTATCAGCACCAGCAACACTAGTAGTACTACTGAACTACTACCGCCTGTATTACTACCACTATATCAGCAACACCGGCGACCTGACGTCGCCGCGGATACGGCCTCCCTCTCTCACCCACAAGCTTTGTCGACTCGAAACGCGCGCGGCAATACGAGAGTGTCGCGATGGTGGGGGTTCCATCGCGCCGGAAAAGATCCCGTGACAGAGAGCGGCACGGCGTTGGCGTTGGCGCCAGTGATAGTAGTGGTATGTGTCACTCCACTGTGATGCTAGGCGCGTCGCAGCTTATGACAATAACAATAAGAATATTGGTCCGCTATGTTGAATCTCGATGGATGTTAGGGTCCGACGCAGTAGCATAACAATAATGAATGGCTTGATGTCTCTCATGCTTGATTCCTAATGACGTTAAGACGTAATGGTTTTGACGATTCTAAATGATTCCTATTGATTCGTGATCAATGATTCTCGATGCGACACTGGTGTCCGATGTTGGCGCCGTTGATTGTGGTGCGATGTCGCCGTCCGCTGGTATTAGTAACCACCGAGATGTTAGACGACGCAGCGCGTTGGCGTCGGTGGTGGCGATGGCCACAGGGGACGAGGGGGAGGGGGAGAAGTGCACGCATTGTTGGCGGCGGGAGTTAGCGGGGGCCGACTGAGCGGCGCCAGCAGGCTGAGAGTTTAGCTCACAGTTTCTCTGTACCACTCGCTTGGTTCTTTCTATCTCTTTCTCTCCCTGCGCCTGTTCCCTCGCCTCGTCCTCTTTCCTCCAAGTCTCCCCTGCGCTGACCCTACGGGTCTCTCCTCTCTACATTCATCTCTCTTTCGTCGTGCCTTATAGCCGCTCTGCCCACCCACCAGTGGTAGCGCTCTCGAACGTGCTGCGAGTGTGCGGTTTGCATGTGTAATGTGCGTGTGCGGAGTAGATGCCGCGGGCGGCCAAGAATCGCGAGTTTATGGGACTCACTGACCACCGCAGGAGTCTTTCCCCGAGTCTCGAGACGGAGGCCGTTTACCGCCGTTGATCTCCCGGAGATTCGACCTCCGAATTTTTGGTTCTTTTACCGCCCCCTCGTTTCCGACCATCCTCGCCCTTTCCGCTCCCTTTCGCAGTGTCCTCCGCTATCCACGGCTATCACGTGTTCGCCGGACGCAGACCCGGTGCAACGCTCCTGTCCTCCTGAAAGAATGTTCTCGTTATGCCAAAATCATGGGAAACACCCGCGGGCGTATTGCGCACGGGCGGGTATTAGGGCCACTTCTTTCCTCGTGATCGTCGTTCCGCCGAATCGTAAATACTTGCGGGCCTGTGCGAACGCAACGACAATCCGTCGCGGTAAAATAATTACAGGACAAAATCGAAGTTTGATGTTAAACCAGGCTGGGTGTATCAATAAATGAGCAGTTATTAGTAAATAATCATTGAATCTGTATCTATTTAGAAATTTAGTTAGCGAATCAAGTGTTTTAAACTTTATATAAGACTTATCGATATAAGTAGCAAAGATAATAAGAAGCATAAAAGAAAAAACATATATATGTAAAGACAAATTTTGATTTCTATTGCATGTGTGTGTATTAATTAAAAGAATACAAGTAATATATATGTATATATATATATATATCTATATATATAATTTTTTCAATTTTGAATTATTTTCTCAGTTTTCTGGATTATCATATATTTGTTTTTTAATTGTTACATAATTACGAATTAAAATAATTATTATTGCCCATGTGAGCGTTACATTTTGTTCACATGCAACTGACTTGCATACTGTTAACACATGTACACATTTTTCTTCCATCCTTTCGAAACGTGCGGGACTTTATTTCGCCACAAATGCAACATGCATCCATGTTCGTCATATGTAATTCAGGATTCTACGGGTCAAGTAGCGAGACAATAGTGCCAGTCTTTCCATTATTTTACCGATTTTATGATTCTGAAAATATTTCAGTATATTTCCGTACTTGACACCGTAACCACGTGTTCGTATGGTCACCATCTGCAGACACAACTGTATGTTTTCCAGAATCTACGATGGCCAATCCATATGGCCAATCCGCTCGGATTAGCGCATTTTGCTTTGTAAGAGACGGAATTACCAGCTTCGTTTAATTTGATCGTTAATTCGTGTGTTAAATGAAATCATTTAAATCTTCATTTTTCCTTGGCTTATTTAATTTTCAATTTTTCCTATAGTTATAATTTTCGTCGATAAACGAAGACAGAATCTATCTCAACAGATAAAAAAACATTTATGATCTTTTAATTGTATTCTCGTGGAACAATTCTATCATAGTGCCTCGAACGTGGTTCGCATATTGCGGGTCGCATTTTCGTGGTTGCAACGAGTCCCGTGTTTCGTCTCGACAGTAGTCGGACTTGTCAAACCAGAAATTGGCCGCGCATCAACAAGCGTAACCGATCAAGGCCGTCCGGAACTTTTTATTTAATCGCGTTATTATTTTCCCACGGCGCACGTAACTGCTTCTTTTTATTCGATTGATCGAATACGCTTAATTGAAAGCTGCAATTTCTTCTCTAGCAAAATATACAATTAACGAGATAAACAATTTGTTCTTTCATGATCTTCCTCTCGTTAATGAAATTTAATCATTTAGGGCCGATTGTTCCAACCTGTTGGTAAATTAACTAATAGTTAAATCATAAGTCTATTTTTGTCTAATTTGAAGGAAAAACAAAGACATATCTAATATGATTTAACTATTAGTTAGCTTGCCAACAGATTGGAACAAATGGAACAATCGACCCTTAATGTATAAGATTTGGGGGGAGAATATTATGGTGAATTTCTAGATATAGTATAAAATATAAAACGTATAAAATATATATGTATGAGTGTATGCATTACATATATAATTCCTCAATAGCTTATCAAAGAATAAGATTTCTGGAGATTTTATAAATTATTAGATATTCTGATCATTTTCAGTATTATTATCATTTATCAGTGATCTTCATAATCTTTAATATTCTTGATGCGCTTTCTTGATAGAACACGGCTATTTTATAAATTAAGGTCATACTTGTATTCAGAAATTCTTGAAGAGAAACAAACAAAACTCTGTCACTTATCTATTTATATCTACTATCTTTCTATCACTATATGAGCGAGAGACAACTCTTAATGTTCGCGGAAAATCTAAAAGAATAAAAATAATCGCAATTTAGAAGAATCTGAAAGACGGTTGCATCTTTATTCGGAATTTGTAGATAATCATCGACAGACGTTCTTTTTTTGAAATAGGCGAGTTGACGCATTCTCTTGCGAAATGAACCGCTCAGCTTTAGCATCGTTTTTGTGACGTCGATCTTTTCTTCGCACTAGGGAGCTTTCGGCAGTTTAAATTACCACACTTCTGATTGAGTCTACCGACCGGAAAAGTTTCTGGTTTCCGTCTCTTTCTGGGTATACCGACAACGTCCGGAAATGGAAATAAAGAAATAAAGAAATACACCTGCGTGTTCCCTAAAACGATACTTGGGTGATTTTTGGGTTGTAATCTTAAGTATGATTTATACCACATTCCTTTCTATTACTACGTCCTGGAATTGGTCGGAACTTTTAAGTGACGCAGCTACTTTCAAACGATGAATTTTAAGACATGTGCAGAAATTTTCTCACATTACATAATCCTGATGACTATGTAATTTTAAGCTCTACATGCAATTAAATTTCGCGAGAAAATCAAATCAATACATATATATAGATGTTATAAAATAAGTAAGTATAGGTTTATAAATTTATACCTAAATTACGGTTTTTAATTTAAAGTTAAATTATGTACAAAAGTATTGTTTTGTTTCTCGCTACTCTATAGGGCATGACTTGCGATTAAATTGCACCGAGAATTTTTAATGAAAACGCTTGTTTTTGCGCTTTTATAAGAACCGCATAATAATCTAGTGTGATATTCTCGGGACTTGATTATTTCAATGAAGATTTCTTTCGATAAAGTATGTTAATCGAGATAAAATTCTTCGTGTCACCTGACGGTTAAACGTTTTATCGGGAATCCTATCATTATTGACTTACTTTCGCGAGCTATCGACGATTAAATTGTATATCTTAAAGTAAGGACGGCTGACCTGATAACGATAAAGACTACACCTAAATATTTTCGCTAACATCGTATATGTTGTAGATTATATTATTGAGCGTCAATTGCATATCACGGTATATATTTTTTAAATTGAAATTTATTTTTAAAGATAAAAAGCTTCAGTAATTTATATGCTGATATCTTAAACAAGGATACATAAGTCGACGAGATAATTTTCTTTTGTTGGTTCATTATTTATATCGAGAAATTGGTTAATCTACCGATCTAACCATTCTTCTTGGGAATTTGCTGCTAATCCCACGATCTTTTCCATAACAAACAAACGGATATTGTCAGATATTTCACTCCTTTGCAGTGTATTTATATATTAGTGTTGTAAAAAGAGCTGCTTTTTCAATCGTGGCGAATATCAGTCGCGCGCGCGAGAAAAAGAATATTAATCACTGTTATTTTGGCCGGCAATTTCGTGCGCAATTGCACAAGTTCACTCGCAAAACAGACACGCCCGTGCTGCGCTCGGTCGCCTTTCAATTCGCGTCGGATTCAAAAAGCAACCTCAGCACCGGACACGGCCGCGATCTCTTATTTCCTTTCGCTTATAAACGTGCAAAGGTTGCAAATAAAGAAAAAGGTTGCATAAAAAGAATCTGTAACTCTCAGAAAAGAGTAATTTAAGAAATTTTATAAATTGAATTAAAAATTAAAATTTAGTATAAAGTTATATATCTAATCTGGAACCTGGTTAGCAAGAGCTCTTTATGATATATAGCAATTTTACTAATTATTAATTAACTTTTCATTAACTAATTAATTATTTTATCTTTTTAATAATTCTTGTTCAGCTATTTATAATTTATAACAGTGTAACTAATTATTAATTTATTAATTAATTGTTTATAAACAAATTTATTATTTTATTTTATTTTTTCTAATAATTCTTGTTATTGATTGAACTTGAAACGGACGGTGATTGCGCGTATCGACTTTAATATATTTGTAGGATTCAAATGACCTATCCTAATCAGTCCTAGATTATCGTGTGATAATTATTGTACCACTGTGGAAGATAACAGCAACAGCTTTTGTGGTCCCGCAATCTCGGTACCGCGAGCATGTTTGTAATAATAGTAGCGAAGAACGCTTCACTCGGGGACGGAAGTCAGACGACAGCTGGTGATTGCGGGGGAGGATGCGGGGGCGGAGGAGAGGAGACTACGAAGATGGTCGCGTTAAAGGCGGTGTACTAACTCGGGGAATGCCATGTAATTTACGTTAACAGTCAACACACGAGCGCACGGCGGGAGGTGGCCTTTATCTTTCGCCGCGACACGTCACGTTTGATGCGTCGAACATGACACGGTATATTAATCCCACATCCCACATATTTATCCCAGAGGGAGAATCTGTAATATTTTTATCAGTCCATATTGCGTTTTTTAAGCTCATGTTCTACGTGAAAGTTAGTCCGTTTTGCGATAAACAAATACTTTATTTAATATATACGTATATGCGTATCGATAAAAATTTCAATATATAAAATGTTTGATAAAATACGTAAATGAAAATAACGTATTACTCGACACGAAAGGATGAATATTTATACCGCGGATTTGAGTTTATTCCTGCAGAATAAACCACGCTCGCCACGTAAAACATTTCCATATTAATGATCGATAATATTCGAATGATGGGAGGAAAACGCTGTCTCTGAAAATGTCGTATCGAGTGACACGAAATCCTCGTCAAATAGAACGTGTTTCCATCGGAAAGCCACGCCGCCGCCACTCGTCGATCTTGGCGGACGACTCCGCGATTCGCGCGGGATCGATTTTCGCAGAATCAGCGTCGGTCTCGCTCTTATCGCGCGAGTTCCATTTTTATACGAGTGCGCGCGCGCGCGCGATAAAAGCTTACATCGCCGTACGCCGGGAGACGCGTGACGCGTTAAACGCATCCGATACGCATTACGCGATAACCGACGTACAGCCGAACCGCGTATCAGATCGGAATACGAGTGCTCGCGTACTCGCGTACAAGTGCACGCACGCGAGACGGATAACGATCTTCGACATCGTCATCGTCATTCGCGAGTATCGCTTAACCCGTCCTTAGACCGAGAATGATCGGGTTCGGTCTTTAGGGGGGAATGTTATCGTTTTATGACTGTTTGCGTTTATTATCGCTAGCGCGGTCCGTGAAGAGGATGTTTTGATCTTCCATGATAAACACTGAACAACAATATTTTATATAAACTTATTATTTTGTATCTATATAGATAATTTTTTATTATATGTACTGAAGATATTGCAGTAGCTCTGAGAAAAATATTATAAAAATTATTTATAATTGTTTATTATATTATATTGCAAAGATTTATATCTACAATTATTTTCTAAAGTTATTTATAACGTAAGAAAGATTCCAGTTGTAGGTAAACAATTCTTTAAGGTTTCTCTTCTCTTTCGATTCTAACGCATCTGTTCATTAGATGGAGAACATCACGTTTACGCGAAAAATGTGTTGAAGCAAGAAACTCACGAGTTTCTTGAAGAGACTTCGGTTGATCTAGCTGTTAAAGTTTCAACCGCTTATAGAGACTGCAAGACAAAATTGTCGTCTTTGCTTTCTCTCTGACGAGTCTTTTTCTGTAAGAGGAAAAAATACAGTTCGAGAACAGGGGGTTTGTTTTAAGGGGTTTTCCCTTTCCCATATGACGATGAGTGGCGCGACGAAATGAAAGAAATCACTGTTAACGGACGCACACACACAAGACGCCCGTTGCGCCTGCTCGTGTCGTTTTTAGAGTTGTGTGCTTGCACTCGATACCTCACAACTTGACTCTGTCCCATTATCCCCGTTCTCGCTTCTCTTTCACAGGCCTCAACAAACATGCTGATCATTTCTCGAGAAAGACTCGAACGAGGACTTGAGAATTATATATATCTAGGAATTAGCCCGATAGTTTAGAATCTGTCACATATTCTGCTTTAATATTCCTAATGATAGGATCTAGATAAAAATTTGTTTAAGATAATCTCTTCTTTAATATTCACGTTGCGAGATAAATTATGAATTATTTGGAAAATTTTAAGCAACGTTCGGTAAATCTTTTGTATCGCTATTTTTTAAAAACTAGTTTTATTATAAAACTAAAAACCTATAATTGATTATTATAAAATTAAATATTTCTGAACCATTTCAGATTTTTATTTTTTAGAAAAAATAGAGAAAGAATAACACATATATGTATGTGTGCGTGTAAAATATTGATATATAAATATTTAGTATTTCTCTAAAAGAGACGCATCTCTAAATTTCGTGAAATACTTTGCGTAAAATTTTACTTTAGAGAATTTTCACTTCATTTTCACTTACAGAGGCGAGAACTGCCAAACTAATTGAGAAAGTTACCAACGATAACCAGAACATGTAGATACGCGGTAATTGTTCCCTGACAAATGCTCGAACAGAACACACAGGACAATTGGAGCGTGTCACATGTGAAAAGCTTTGGCTTATCGATTTTCCAGATTTAACAAACCAAGACAGCACATGTGACACATCCGCTAATATTTAACGCGTTATCTCTTACGCATTCGCGCTTATCTCGTCAGTTCATTGATTCGTGTTTCGTGAATATCGTATAGTTCTCGATATTATCCCGTTAATACTAATATAGATGAAAAATATATAAAAAACAATATATAATCTACTTATTGTAACATGATATAAGTTAAAAATCTCGTGATATATTTACGTTCTATTATATTAAAAATTTTATTTACCTTACGCTAATATAAGTATTTTATCACACATTTAATATGGCGACATTGTAGTTCTTCGATTATATTAATATTACCTATTAATATTATGCTGACAATTTCAAGACAAATTATTATAGCATACTACTTGAATATTACAATATAAGTACTAATATAACTAAAAGACTTAAAAAATTTTTTTTATACCTAATCTATAATATATTTATTTTTCGATGATATCTTCGATAATTAGGAGACCACCGATCAGATAGCAGTACTAATACCGATACTAATTGACCGTGGCAATTTTTCGATAATAGGGGTCGTACATGACCTACCTACAAGCCAATCGACCAATCGACTCGGCGTGACAGAGGGTCGTTAGCGCGTCATCGTGTGCCGCGGAAGTCCAGCCTCGGCCCGACCCCATATAGAGTCACGTCGCGGTGCCTTATGGCGTGGCCGACAGCCGCAGCGGGGTGTCGTTCTATATTTACGGTGACGGTAACGTAACGATGCGTGTATGCATGCGTGCGTGCGTGCGTGCGTGCGTGCGTTCACCCCGCGAAAGTAATCGTGGCGCGAGCGCGACACACGCTTCCTGCATTTGCCTACTCGGTTATCGTCGCTGCCTTTTGGAACAGCCCCATATCGCTTGTTTATATACGGGGTCCGTCATCCCTGCTACTTCCGGAGATCGAGGTCTATTGATAAATCTTATACGGGGCGATCGGGAGTCAATTTTCTCGGGAGAAATTTCAAGGAAGGAATTCCAAGCTGTTGAATACGATTTTTTAATCCTCGACATCGAATGTTCTTGCAACTCCAAAAACATATATATATAGTTAAACATTCTGGTAAAGTAAAGTCCACTTAAAATAGAGCAATAGACAAGAAAAATATTATTCTTATTTGTCTCAGTAGTTTTTTTTTTAAATCTCTAATCATATAATTCCTTGATAATTTTTATTGCAAAAATTTTAAAAAGATTTGCTTCATTAATTTTTCCAAGTTTCGTGCGGTATTAAACTCGTCGAATAGGCGTCATGCGAGAGCTTGTTTCGCAAGAGACGCGTCGAGAGTCCCCAGGTGCAATCAGACGCGCGTTCGCGTCGGCACAGCGAAATTGCATGTCAGCCGCCAATAAAATTAGGCCGGCTTAATAAGATCCGATTTCGCAGGCGCGATTAGACGGGGCGGCAGCCTTTTCTCGGCGGACTGTGAATGACAGTTGGTGCAATAATGCGTGGGCTCGGCCGGGCCCGCGGGGGAATCTCCGCGACGCGCCGCGTAGGTTACACACCGGGCGGCACATCACGCGCGCGGGTATCTACGAAACATATGCACCGATAGGGGTGCGTCGGGGAAGCCATCGGGGAAACAAGGCGCGCACGCAGCCCCGATGCGTGTCGGCCAGATGTTCCCCTAAAAGGGCCAAGGAAATTCCCAAGGGTTCCCGAGGCCGCCCTCGCCTCGTGGACCATTTGCACACGCCTTGAGCGTATCATGCGAAGTTTTGTCCCTTTCCATTAATCAGCCTCGAGTACTCTAAGTGTTTACATTACACTAATAAGGAACTCAAGATATTGGGCCTTTCTTTCAAGGTATTTTCCGCAGAAACGAATTTAAGTGCACTATCAGGATAATTCTTTATTAAAAAACTTGAACAAAGAAGAAGAAGCAATAGACAAATGACTACGATAGTTATTGATTACACGCAAAATCAAATTTGTTTGTAATTTGGGAGAAAATAAAAAAATATTATGTAAAAAATATATTGAATGTATAATATTGCGTTTTGTCAACAATTAATATTTATTTATGTTTATATTAATGCATATCAATTCAGTTTATATGAAGCCGCATTTACATACTAGCTTTCACGGAGAATACAAAATCTGGTCGCGAGCGGCATACATAATAAACTGTCATTATCACTATATAAAACATTTTCATCGACACAGACAGAAATGTTTAGAGGAGCGAAATTCCTGCTATTTGAAAATCGTCTTGAAGTAAAGACTTGACTTACATATTTTGGGACGGGCCGGACGGGCGTGAGTTTTTTCGAAGAATAGGAAAATTCTCGCTTGAGATGCCTTTCCACACTGCGCCACTTCAGAGCCAGAGATATACCCCGGTGCCACAAGGCACAAGCCCTATCGCGTTGACATTCCGTGGCTGTCTGAGTCTAAGGTGACCGCCCGCTGGGGCACTCAAATTCTATTATCCCGCCCGTCCGCCGCCACCCTCTGCGCCATTCTCAACGCGATCCTGGCGTCGTCCTGCAATCGACCGACGGGCCAGGACGACCCTCCTGCGAGTGGCACGTGAAGGATACGGCATGCTAATCCGGCGGGACCTCGAGGGTAACCAGATGGCAGGTCCTCGACTAATCCCGCGCCACCTGACAAGCAGCTTCAGTCAGATTCGTTCTTTCCCATTTCTTTGCTTGCGGTTCTTCGGCGAGATAAACAAAGAGAGAAAAGGATCTCGACGCCTATTCATTATATGAAGCCTCTCTCTCGAGCGGCGATCAGATTTATTATTTTCCATGAACTGACACGTTCAAGCAAATTATTTCCAAATTGAAAGTGCTTTATTACATCTTCTCGAGCGTTTCGGTTTAAATGATTATCCTATAACTGTGCCGTCGAGATAGTTGTTGTCTCAAGTTATATCGCTGTATATATTTTTTTTGTAAGATAACATTGTTTAATGATAAATGTGTAAAGGCTTGGCCGATGACTAATGCCAATCTGATCTTATCTGATAGTGTAAAATACGCACGCAGACATCTTCCGCTTATTTGTTTAGTCAGGTTACCAAAATTACGCGATGACGAATTCGTCTGATCTCGCAATGCCATTCCACTGTGTTTCGCGTCTTCAATGTGTCGCGATTCGTCTGGTAGCTGGTTGCTATGGCCAAAGTACACCTGCTCGCTGCTCTCATCTGCCCGCACGTTACCTTAATAAATTTTGTCGCTTACCCGCAGACCCGGAGAAACGACTGTAATCTCTTAGTGGCTCTTGTACCATTGGCATTCTAACGTATTTCTCGAAGGCATCGTGCTACGTGTCTCCCTATAATTCGTTGAGAATCTTATATTTTAATTGCGTTTGCACGTGTGTATGTATGTGTGTGTGTGTGTAGTAAATTCGTGTTTGCTCAAGTTTATTAATTTGTAAGATATACAGGAGTTCCACAGTCCACCAATCTAAATTTAGCGACGAATCTGAAACCGGCTCGTCTTTAATTAAAATTCCAAATTAAAAAAACATTCCAGCAAACTAACAGTAACAATATTATAATTTCCTATTCGACAATGTAACTGTTATTTGCAACATATTGAGTGGAAATTATAACATTGATGTAATGTTACTGTTAGTTGAAATTTTTTCAAACTTATATTCTTTTTTTCTATTTCTCTGTGCAAATTATCTACCAGAGTTTTCTTAATATTTATCTGGACAAGAACGACCTTGCAGCCTGTCGTATTTTATATCGTATAGCTCAATAGTTACTTGCGCGCCGAGTTGTCCGCCGCAGAACAAGAACGTATCGTCGCTCGTATCGGGGTATTATTGTCGCGCGCGTTTCCGATGCGACTGGCAAGAGCGATGCGCATATGCGTCCGCTGGAAAAACGCGGAAAGGACGAACGCGGGCAGTGCACGCAGGCGTGTGTGCACGCCGTGTGTAGTTTATAATCTCTAAATATTTGATGGTCGGACCGTGCCGCGCGCGCGTCGCGCGCGCGATAGCGTGGTGGCCGCATCTGCGCCAGTGTCGGCTTCAATTATTAAAGCTCCGCCATATGTCCTCTCCCGGGTATCTAATCCGTCCTATACCCAACCCCTCTTGCCACGCCGCCTGCGTGACCCCCTTCTTCGCGATTCTCGCGAGAACCCGTGTGGAAATTCGAAGGAGTGCCGGCACTCCTGAGACACACGGCGCAATTTCGAAAGTACCCCGCTGCGGAATTAGACGTTGCTTAAGCAACTAGTGTATATTACAGTTATTACCATACCTGCTGTGAACTATAAATACAAAAGAATTTATTTGTCAATAAAAAATAAAAATAAATTTAAACCAAATAAGAAACGTTTAATACTTCGCCTGAGGTAATATTTTTCGCAATAAATTAAATTATTTAAATAGGATGCTTAGATATAAGCATCAAACTTATATCAATTATTTAGAAGGACCAAAATCCGCATGGTTGAAAAGCGTCTTGATAATAACTGACCAAAACCAATGGCCGTATTGTCATAACGATTAAAATGATAGCCAGTAGGGTCGATTAAAGTCTTTACTGCCATGCTAATTAGAATTCTTCATTAAGCATGGAATGACATTGACCGATTGTACTATCGCAAAAATTTAATTTAACCCTTTCGTTCGTCCAAAAACAATTTCGTTTATTTAAAATTCCAACTGGGTATTAATTTTTTCTGTGCATGTAAATTGTTCTTACGCCGAATCGCCAGCCATTCATTTCGTCACGTTTTCGTTCGGAATAATAGGGGAAGATTACACAGCTCGGGTCGGGATCTCTTTATTATGCTCATTTGATCGAGGGCGTGACGCGATTGGCGCGATACACGCGTACGCGCGCCAGTTGGAAATTCATGGTGTGTACACGAAATTTCGTAAATCAAGAGCGGGCGAGGGGTCGCGCGACAGCTCGCGTGACAGTGGATACGCTTTAGCCGGCGCGGCGCGGCGGCGGGATCCCGACTGTATCGCTGTACCGCTGTACGGTGTGTAATTATGATCGGATTTGATGGATAGATGAACGGATGCGGCCGGTCGGATCGGATGGTGTTCACATACCCGGCTACGTACGCGGTCGTCGTTTAATTCGGGTAACGCGATATCCGCGCGCGCGAGAGGATCGTGCGATTGCGACGAGGAGATGGGAATCGCGCAACGCGAGACCGCACCACCACCATTCGTTATCTGCGATCTGAATTCCGCTGCGTGCATCGGCTGCGAGTTGCTCGCGCGCCGATATTGCGACGAACGACGAGCGGCGCCGGCCTCCGGTAATGTTTACCGCGCGTTTTGCGACGAGGTCGCGGTGCGAAATGAAAATGTTGTCAACTGACAAGTTAATTTAATGTCGACAATGTCTTAATTTTATAATACATGCACATGTAGGGTGCGTTCCATTTTACGCGTGATCCGTATAATGCGTGAAACGGAACGAACCCTATATATAAATTCCATAAAAATTAATTTGTGTATTTTCCGCACAAATTACATGTTTTAATTTCTCTGATTTGTTTTTTTATATGGACAGTTATTCTAAGTCTTAAATTGTCGTTGAAATAATTTTCAAACTGCTTTTTTACTTTTCGCTCTTTTGATCTTGAATTCGTTTAATTCTTTTAATTCTGTTTACATTAGGTAATTTCATAGGTATCGATTTTTTGAACATCGCTAATGTCTTTAGTTTTTTAATATTTAAATTTTTCGCGTGACATCAGACTTTTCGAAATTAAGATACAGACCTAAACAACTTCTGTATATTTCTTCTGTTTTCCTAAGTAGTTTTCCTAGTAATGTTGTGATCAATTTGTTTCCAGTTCCAAATTTTCTTTTGGTTCTGCTAATAGTTCTCTGCGTGACAAAGGACCTTTCAAAGTATAAATAACCGAAAGGTAACTTTTTATTTCTTTCTGAAATACTTTCCTAAAAATATCGACTACTCTTGAGGAAGGAAACTTGGTTTCGAAATGAGCAGTCATTATTATCGATTTGACCCGCAGAAAAGGGCACAACAGAAACGTGCAACCACGAGAGAGCTCTAGTTTTTCCCCCCATTTCCCACTTGCCTCCTTTCGTCCTTGATAGCTCACGATGTCGCCATTAGCTCGCCGCATGTCGCGGGAGGCACGTGCTGTTTCAATTACAGCGCTGTAAGGGCGGGATTTGTCGAGAGAGTAACAAGGAGAACGAGTTTCAACCCTCTTTTTCAGCCGGGTACAATGACACGTGGTGACCTCGCTGAAATAAGTAAAGAAGAGGGATGCCTCGCGAACTTGTTTGCGCTTACTTGAGCCTGAAGGATCAACGGTCGAATTTATTTTTACGCTACCAATCATTTTAATGGACGTGACGTCAGCTGGTGTAGATTTTTAGCTTTTAACTCGAAGCATCCGAAGGATATACTCGCGCATTATCTCATTTTACGAGCTTTTTATTACATTAATGGAACACATACGTGCTGCAACAATTCTCTTTGTTTCTTTCGGCTTACCTGGGATCTGAATCCTTAGCTCTTGGAAATCGTAATTAAATTTACTTTGATTAAATTTACTGTGAATATATGTAACTAGCGTAAATCCTATAACAGTTGGAAATTGTAATCTAATTTACTGGCGCATCGGAAATATTCGCCTATTTTTTCCGTCCACGCTGATCGTAGACCACCCGAGGACCGGGGTAAAAGGTTCGGGAAATAACTTCGGTACTCGTCGAGCGGCGATTAATCGGAAGAAGTCTCATCCGTATGCGCCGCGCGCGCGGCCGATGGTGCATCGCACACGCACGCGAGAGACATCAAATTTACCTCCGGAGCCAGCAACGGCGGTTGTTTGCAATCACGTACAAACGTCGGGACGCCCATTGACGATGGTCGTCATTGTCAACGCGCGGCGCGATGACATTCCCCTTTGTTTACGCTATCCGTCGCACGAACGACAAATCACCGTGAATACTAACGCGATCGCGCTTCGCGTCGGCTGGTTTCGCGTCGGCATGCACGCGGTGTCCGAAAAGTATTGTATTGCGAATCCCGTTCGCGAATACTATGTATAATACTATGTATAATGGAACGCGCGGGGCAAAATGATAGTGCTGATTGTTTCATGATTCACGAATTAAACCTCGAAATTAAATCTCAGGCTTGCAGAAAGATCGTTCCTGGTTCGATTACAAATTGTGTGCTGTGATAGAATTTTGATTCGAGGATTATTTAATATAAAAATATAATAAATGTAAAGTGTAAGAAGTGAATTAAATTCTCTCGAGATTACGAATAGATAAAACTACGTTTCTCAATCACAAGTAATTTTAAGAGAATTTGAGAGAAATTTCAGTAAATTACAATTATATGAGATTTTAATGTACAAAGTTAAAAATCGAACAAGATGATATTTGATCGAATTTTTTTAAGGGATAATCGACAACCCGTGTACGTACAACGCGTGTTTGACGACGTAAATCATGCTACCGTACATCATCGAATACAAATGCATGCGCGCACATTTCCGCCGCGGAGCGTGTAATAAATTCCGGGGCATAAAGAGCCAGGTCACTTTCGACCTTTCTTGCTCGCGAACATGTGTTCGACATGTCCAAGAGTGATGTAACGCATAAAAACTATGCGGACTTTTGTAATATACCTACGCAACGTATATTATTATATATGAGTCGCAAAGTCCATGAAATATAGACGAAGAAGGGATCGGCCATGTGCAAAACAGCAATGCCTGTGGAATAGTAAACCATCCGCAAATGTACATATTATAAGCTTCAACAGTTTCGAGAATACTTCAAAAGTAAACTATTTTAAAATATTTTACCTCGGAGTAGCAAGTAAATATATTTTTTTGATAAATTAATAACGATAATAAGATGAAAAGGACATTTTTAATGGAGTTGATTATACATTTCTCTTACATCCTAACTGATGGATCCTATAAAGCAGACTCTCATAATTTCTCTTAAATTGATAAGTGTTATAAATCTAAGACTTACATACACATATTACACACCTATATACATACATGTACAGAAGCGATTAAACCGCTTTTCCTATATCACACCTGGAACTCCGTCGTCGGCTTTTCTGTTATTTGTCTTTGATTTACGTCATTTGCGTAACGCCCAAATAGTTGGTCGTCATAAATGAGCGAGACGTTCCGATTCTTGGCTCACCAGCAGCGCGACTGGAAACACGTGTCGTCGAGCACTCGACACAGGGCAATTAAGGGTAAACTCTCTCATCCAGGTTTTCCTCGGTCGGTTAGACGACCGTCGTTTCGTTGACGATTGCCTTCACCACGCCCAAAACAGACGATGTCCTTGCGGAAAAAAGTGGTCGAGTTTCACCGATGTGCAGAGTTTCCCCGATGTGCAGATAGGAAATCACCGGTGGACCATCCAGTTGCCAGACGTGGCTGCGCTGAAATGTGTTGTTGGTCACCATATGTGGGGGATGTTTTGAAAAAGAATAAGTTCTACCCCATCCATCTGGCTATTTCTGATTTATAACCGAGGATTTCCAGGATGCACGGAAAAAACTTGTAATTATAGAATACACGAGTAAACCCGAAAACTGGGAAACGGATGCAATTTTCGATTTCGCCCCGCACGAACAAATTCATCTTGATTTCCATCATTAAAAATATCTTAAATCTGAGATAATTAAATCCGAGATTGTTTTATATATTAAGTATCCGCGTATCTATACGAGCCTTCAATTAAAATCGCGTTCAGAAAAAAATTAGACCACCCTGTGTACGCGATCCAGTCGAGTCGATTGAGTTGCCCGAATTTAACTTTAAATTAAGATTCAGGATACACGCTGCTACTCTCAGTAAGAAAGTAGTTAAAGCAACAAGCAAAAGTTCAAATGCCAATTATACGTAATTAATCGGTTCTCGGGGTTCCGGCGCGGCGCGTCTCGCAAGGGTTAATCAAGTGCCGGCGAATTAAAGCAGTAAGTTTCGGCCAATCCAATCATTCCGGTCGATGGCTTCTTCCATTCGGGGGCAGGTGGTGCAATTTGACTCAGAATCACCGAATTCGTTGTTTCCTCGCAAAAGTGACGCGAATAAGAGAATGGAACGTGTATGCGGGTATGCCGTGTGTGCGCGCGCTTGTGTGTATGCGTGTCATCGAAGCGTCCGAATTATCTGTCGAAGATCGCATGGCTCGTCCCATCTGTCGCTCTATCGAACGTGTTGGAGATGTCAGGTGTATTCTTTCGATTCGATCGACGAGTAATTGGTGAGATCGAGCGAATATATAATAAATTCGCGCCGAATCTGAATATCGCCGGCCAAACTTTCTCAAACGATCAGCTGTCCTCAGTTCGTTTTCCTCTTAATCCTTCAATAATGCAATTTTAGCGCTGTATATATGTTATGCGCTGATATATAATCAATGATATGTAATATTAATATTTTATATATAACATTTAATCCAATCTTTTCTATGTATATAGACAATTTAATTAATATTTTCGGTATCGACAGCAAACGATCTCGTCGAACATTCTAATTCACGAAGACGCTATCGCGAGAAATTCGAGTCGATGCGGGTGTTCTATGTCACTTAGGCGCGAGTTTCCACGGGACGTCGCGACATCGGTAGCTAAGGACCACGGGGATGGCGGGACAGGCTACACGAATCGTATTTTCCCGTCTAATTAGCGCCGCCTGCCGCCGCCGTTCGTTGCGGTCGCAGGTGCTCGGGCTTTTATTTGCTCGCCAGAAAGTAGCAACAGCTGAAACCGCGCACCGCGGCGCATATATGACCAAGGGTGCATGTGTGTGTGAAGGGGAGGGAGGAGGCAACCTATATGCGTGTATATACGCTCGATATATACCACCGTGTCCGTACATCGTGGTTCTAACGCCGCCTGTAAATTGTCGACGCGATTGCTGGAAACCGCACTCTCCAGACCGCGTTTACCACTCGCGAGGAGCGAGTCCTTCTTCCTCGACCCTGCTCTTTTAGGATTTCCGAAATCGCGGTTTAGTCGGCGCACCTGTGCGATCGATTCCCTTCCTAGGCTCGCGCACCTCTGAACGGAAGCAGGCGAGATTTCAGGAAGGGCGAGAGAGAATGGGAGACAAACGCGTGAACGTGCGAACGATCGGGGGATGTGTGTGGTTAGAAGTTTCTCTATATCTCGTCTTATCTGCCGATATATTCACGGACGCGCGCGCGCGCGCGCGCGTGATCTTATCTCCTAAGTCCTAAGATAAAATATATCCAAATAAATTAAAAATTTACTAAAATGTAACGCTATTTGGGAAACTGATAATTTTGAAGTGCATCAGGTACATCGTTGTATCTTTAGTTCTCAAGATGCAACGGTGTTCAAATAATTACATTACGATTACACGGAGAGAATTTTTTGTTATATTTTACCCTTAAATTCACTACAAACTTGGGACAACTTGGCAACCAAGGAATTTTTAAAATATACAAGACATTTTACAAACAACATGATAAAAATTACCAAGCAGATTGGTAAATTTTGAAAAATTATTGAAATTTCCTAGATATATTTTAGTAAAATTAATCAAACATATTTTATATTTTAATGTAATAAAATATTAATATTTTTTATTATAGTAGATATAAATCAGAATAGCTCGCACATAAAATTCTTGGTGGTACATGTTGTCTCACAACTACCATAATTTCAGGGTAAATTTTAAGAGAAAATTCTTTCCGTGTACTTTGAATCGATATCAGAATGCTCTTTTTTGATCTCTTTCGAGGGAATCTAATTTTATTTAATCTTAACAAAACACGCGATATCCTATGTTTACCCACGCTGTGGAATTCCATTCCTCCGGATTACCCTTCGGTCGTGTTCCGATCCGACGTCTCACTCGGCTCCCGTGGCGAGAAGGCATTCCGGTAGCGGGAACGTTTCCGCTCGCCCTATTGGAATTCGAAGACGCGCGCAACACGCATCTCGCGGGGTGTGCGGGATCGGTTTAGCCGACGGCGCGAGCTAGCATTAAAAGTTTATACTAGTAATTTGTATCCCTTCGGGGCTGACTCTCTCCGCCGAAGGAGAGAAGCCTCCGAAGTCTCTCACGCTGGCTGCAGTTACGTGATAATGAACCAGTGGAATCTTCCTGCTGCTTCTTTCCCGTCTTGCTACGCGACTTGATCGTGATCCATCGACCTTTCCTAGCGCACGCTGTTCCGGCCGACATGCATTTTATCGAAAAAGTTCGGCAATACTCCCGGAAGAGTATGTCGAGATTGATAGTACCTATTTAGCAAGTCTGCTGTAAACTGATCTGGAAATGAAATTTAATTATTTAGTTCTGTCTTTTTAAAACTACATGATTATTGAATTATATATATTTTTTGAAAATAATATTTGATATTTTTTAATGAATTTTTAATAACAGTACTACGATTACAAATTTATACCTTGATCAAAACTATATAGGTATACCTATTAGATATCGTATGATTCGTGGATTCAGGACTTCGCGATAATTTCAAATGCCCTCGATTTCAACGAAGTCCTAATTTGGAGCTTGGTCGCTAAAATATTCGTCGACATTGAGAATTCATCATCCGATCGAGTCCGTCGCCGGGGAAAAATCGTTTTCGAATTCGCCGGGGGAGAGCGCACCTTGAAATTTTATGCAAATCCGACGATGCATCCCGTAGCTTTAATGCCTGTAATCGTTGTGCATTTAATCAATATAAAAAGGTAGAATGAGACGCGGTAGCCCGGCTCTCGTCGAAAATTCGGAGCCGTTCGGCCAGTGGCCGTCGAGCCACATGAGTGCACACACGGTGGCAGTGGCATTTGCACCTAACACACTCACGTCAAGGAGAACCGGATCGTCCGGCTTGAGGAGTGGTCCTTTTCGTGCAGTGTCAAGGTGCTGCCCGCGAGACTATCTCAAGATTAAAGTCCAGGATCACGGGCGGATCCCGGTACCCCGTAGTTATGCCGGTTAATCCTTCAAAGATCGACTTTTTTTCCGCTGTGTTAAACTTATGCAAGGGCACGCATTAATCGCTTCACGATGTATTTTAGATAAATATGGAAATTTCAATGTTACCGAAATTTATTCAACTATATGCAATAAATATAATTTGTTAAATAAATCGAGGAGAAGCAAGTTGAAATTTTTTAAACTTTGATTTTCAGGATAATGTCTGACAGTCGTGCGTAAACGGGAAGTATAAAATATATTGTAATTTAAGAGAGAATCCTCTAGACTCTAGAGTCTAGAGGATCGATTCTTCTTATCTTTATAACTCACATTCTTCTTTATAGTCTCGAAAGAGTTAAATCGATCGTAGATCTTACTTCGGACGTTACCGATGGGAATTCGATTCCGAGAATCTGACTTTCCGAAAATTTTAATAGACCCGGGGTTTCACCCGTGAGAAAAATACACACGTTCGCCCACGAGTGTTGTAAAAGTGCGTTCTCTAACTAGCATTATGTCGCGATGTGTTTGCCTATGTGAAAGTACACAAAGATGGACCAGGATGACCCTTAAGTGGATATCCCTAACATCCTTGTGCCCGATACGACAAGTAGAATGTTCCGCTATTCCTACATGTTATTATAGAAAGATAAATTTCTATAATTAATTTTAATTAAAAGGCTACCCATTTTATTATTGATAATTAACTTATCATATATCCTATGCTAATCATGATTATATTAATATTATAATCATTTCAATCGCTCACGTATGCAGGATGCCGATTTTTTCGATAGATAACCGACAGCAAGAAACGAGTTATACATTTTTTGTTTTTCATCGAATCATCGGCTGTTTACAGTATTTACGGCGTGATACTGTCTGTCCTTTATATCTTTATTTACTCACGCTTGCAATGAACCGAGAGGCGGCTTAAGCGTTATCCATCGACGCGATATATTCGAACAGCACGGTCATACGCGTACGCAAAGATCCGATTTTTTCGACAAGTAACTGACAGTAAAGGACGACTTATGCTCTCCTTTTTACGGCTATACATATATATATATATATATATATAGGTATGACGGCGCAACCTTCCTTTCCCTCTGCCACCTACGCGCTCTTGCCTTAAACGATTAACAAGGACACGAGAGATTGACGCACAGAAAGCAAATCAAAATATTTTCAAGTATTTTTCGCTATTCCTTCATTACGTACAAGTCATTAATTTCTCATTAAAAAATATAACATTGCTAAAAAGTTTGGGGGGTAGTCAATAGCAAATTGGAGCAAAAATAAAATGATACTTTGGACGATTGTCTCACCGAGAGGAATTCGTAGCGATCGACTCTCCACGATCTAAGATTCGTCCTGCCCCTCCCAGGTAAAAGGCGATGAGAAAAAAGCAAGCAAAAGGTGGCAGGATTGTCCGACGAGGGACCTGGCGCCTACACGGTGCCCGGCACACCTGTGCCTGCCCGTCTTTCCCTCCCTCTCCCACCTCTCGCTCCTATTATTTCCCTTTTCCTTACCCCGACCCCAGGCACGGAGTTCTATACCACGTCTTCTCTATTCTCTCTGTCTCTGCGCCGCGAGGTCTTCTCTACACGGTGCCAAGGAATCACACATGCGAACTTCAACATTGCAAAGCGAGAAAGAGAGTTCGATACGAATCTGAAGAAATCTTTTATCTTTAATTTAGAAGACAATGAGTTGAAACAAGTTCCTCCATTGAATAGATAGATTAATTTCAGGTTAGCTTTATTTAAAGATTTTTAAAGCAAGCTTTAGCCACCAAGAGATAACTGATCATTAGAAATTAAAAAGAGGTTTAAAAAAATATACAGCCAGTTGAACTAAATTTTCTCGATTAAATTATCGACTTCGAATCAGTCGAAAAGTCTAGGTGATGTTCGTCTGTGTAGTTTTACGACACCCGATATAGGCACCATCTCCGTCTTTATATCTTTCCGGTAGATTTCAGAGCGGATCCAGCTTCTATCTTCTCGATCTACTTCATCGGTGGGCCGGCGAAAAAGCCATTTCTTCGTCTGTAGGGCTTTAGCCACCTGAAACGCTTCACGTCTTTCAAGTTTCGAACATTACGTGACCGTTTCTTTATCATCTTGTCGAAAGAGAGAGAATGCCAATTTGACATGTCTACGTGACGAGGTTTGGATTTCGTCGGCTTTCGATCGCTCGCTTCTTTCCTTTTCGTGTAAATCGATTTTACAATCGAATCCGTCGACCAAATATGAGATTATCGTCTTTCACCGTGAAAGAATCAGTATTCTGTCCGCATTTTTTGGTTTTAAATATTGTTAATGGAGTGCTAGAATGTTGTGACGAATTGCTTGATGCATTCACGTTTGTACCCTGTTTTCAAGATATTTATTTAAAAAAAAATAAGATAAGGGAAACTATCAAAAAAATTTGTTTTTTTTTTTAATATTGTATTATAGATTTTTTGAAATATTGAAGTCATATGTGAGCCCATCTTTTGCTGAAATATATGATGTAAATGTAAATATATATCTCTACAAAATATATACAAAATATATACTTAGAGTTTTTAAACATATATATACACTTTAATATATTTTATTTGAGTCCAACAATATTCTTTGAAATAATTAAGTAATAAAAAGAGTGCTATTCGAAAAATTGTTAAAGCACGTTGCTTATTATATAGAGAAAATATCGGTTGCGTTGCTTAAATCCAAAATAGAAGAGATGAAAAGAGAAAAAGGTTCTCGTAGGTAGGTGGTATCGTCGAGAAAGGTCGGAGCAACCGTTGGCGCATCAACAGGTGGGTATCGGGTGGCGGAATGAGAGTCGAATCGAAGCAAGGTGAGGCAAGGCGGGGCACGGGCATGCACGCACTCACACAGCCGCGTCTGAAATGGCTTTTCTCCGAGCGCGGCTGGAGCGATCGTATTTCATCTCTCGTACATACGCGGTACCGCTTATTTCTCACGTTCTTAAAGCCCCGGCCATCCGGCTTCCTGACTTACGGACCTCGATGAGGCGCGTCGCGAATAGCAACGCTCGACTGCGATATCGATACTTTTTGCTTGTGTAAGTCTCAGCATCACAAGTAGCAATCCTTATTAATGCAGTTTTAATATTTTGGAATAATTCTAAAGAATTTATTTTTTAGGAGAATGTACGTATTAACTATTTATAAAGTATCATCTGCATTAATTTATTATGAAAAATGTCTTTTTTTTTTTAATAAAATTTACGTAATTTAGATTGCAGAGTGGAGGACAATTTATCAAAAATCGTCATTGAAATAAATTCTTCAGTTTGACAGTAAGGCTGAAAGGGCGAAGTAGTTTCTGTATATAAGTATACCTATATACAATTTATTGACGTCATCGGACGCATGAAGATAATTTATTTAATCTTCTTCTGAGTAGTTTTTTTTATCGAGTAACCGTATCCATCCACGACGCGACGACGTCGTCGCGATTGATAAATGTCTCACGGACGGCTCGAACTGTTCTTCTCGAGAGGTCTCGATTGCGAGAAGTATATCATGCCGTTCGGCCCATTTGGCAGGATGATTACACGAGGCGGAAGAGGAGAGAAGTAGCACCTCGAGGAGAAGTCTACCACGCATCGGCTACCTCGATACGCGTTTCCGCGAAGCCGTAAATCAGCGACGCTGCGATTACGCACTCGTGGCCGCGTAATTTATCTTTAAGAAGGCCGCCATCAAATGAAGGAAGAAAGGGACTGAGTAGAGGAGAGAGAGAGAGAGAGAGAGAGAGAGAGAGAGAGAGAGAGAGAGAGAGAGAGAGAGAGAGAGAGAGAATGAGACAAAGAGAGAAAGAGAGGGGGAGGCGGAGAGAGTGGAAAACGTCTCTCCGGTGATGGTGGGACCTCTTTCGACCCGGTTCGTCGTTCGACGCGAGTGTTACAGGTGCGCCGGAGCCTGGGACCGGATCACTCGTTAAACACGCCACGACGCACCTGCCGCGGCATCATTCATTGCCTTTATTTCCCTCTGCTCTCCTCTTCCTCTCCCCCCTCTAGTCTTCCCGTCGCTCTTCTTCGTCGGGCCCTGGGTTCTCGATCCCGTTTCCTCTCCTTCGTTCATCCCTTTTCTCGCTTCTCGCTTGCGGAGAACCCTCAGCGACGCGTTCCAAACGTGCCATCATCTTTCTCGTCCCTTCTGCTTGCTCTCTTCTGTTACCCGCTATAGAAATTCATCCGTGTATCCCTTCTCCACGTCTACGCGGAGTTAGTCTCGGCACACCCTTTGGATTGGATTTATTATGCGCTATTTTTGGAAGAAGGGGAAATTTCTTTGGCACGAAATGGAGAAGATTTGATGATTAGTTCCTTCCTACACACATAAGAAACGCTGTGTATTTTAATAACAATGTTTTCAAATCATTTAGTGTCAATCTTTCCCTAGAGAAAGTTTGACAAAAACGACTGCCTGATGTGATTTACTATTTTTTATGAGATGATCAAATATTCTACAAATCAAGCTTTGAAAGTGCCGTTAAAATATACTTCAAACTGATTGAGAAAAAAATAGCCTTTACCTTTTATGTTTGCTTTGCGTAAACATTCCCTGAAATGAAGCGGAGCACTTTGTTCCGTGTGTCACACTTATAAATTTTTTTTTGACGCTTAATATTCTTGAGTATTATACTCATACCTTTGCCACAAATTCAACAAGTGTAAACAAAGATTTGTATGGCTAATCAAGCTAAGGAATATCGATTCCTAATCATCAATGCGTAATGGCGTCCAATCGCGCGACAAAGAGAGAATCGATAAGACGGAATAAAAGTTTTTTTATTTTTTCTCTTTTACAAAGCACAAAATTTAATTTTCATTTTTTGCTAGATGAAAGAAGATTGTGATTAGAGACTGTTCTTGACATTGTCCTTTCTCGATAGAGATGAATGTTCTATCAGTTTTACAGAAATGCCTAAAAGCTTTGCTGGCAGCTTAAGATTTCAGATTGAAAAATACTTCAATTTACGACCGATATTATCTGTCGCGCCTACGGAGCTAGAAAACTGCGCAGATATGCTCGGAATGCAAAAGTCTGGAATTTTTTGACATTTTTCTAGTGGAAAGAACTTTCAGTCTCAAGAGGGAATTACGTTATGCATACAATAAACTCTATCTTTCTCGAGAAAAAATTTTGAAAGGGCTTTTAACAGTCGGATTAGTTGCGCCTCAAGTGGCCTGCCGAGGCAAGCCGAACAGGTGCCATCGGTGATCGGTTCTAGGTAGGTATCAGTTACAAAACGCAGCAAGGGTCCCGCCATCCCCGAAAGTTAGTGGCGTTGACTGACGCCATTGTGCATTTAAAGGAATTTATACTATCGCTGCGCCACATTTCGATAGGACGTTCCGGAGAATTTTGACTAGATATGCTGGATACTCGTTGCGCAAGGAGCCTCTTCCTTGACCGAGGCATTTATCTGATTTATGTTAGGTTTATGTAAAGAGAATAGCCTTCGAGACAGGTGCTGAGTCCATACGGCTTTTTGAAAAATATACATAATCTCGTCGACAGTTAGAAATAGATAAATATTTCGTAGGTCTTTCGGAATTTTCAGATGGTATTGAGAAAGTGAATAATTAATATGTTTCTTTTATAATTTTGTTAGTTTTGGATTAATTTAGCATGAATAATAATCATAATTATCGAGGGCAAATTGAATTCTTGAATATGAAAATTTATGCTGCCACTCAGTGGCATATTTCCAATT
The DNA here is from genome assembly GCF_030848805.1 of Temnothorax longispinosus. Lineage (NCBI taxonomy): Eukaryota > Metazoa > Arthropoda > Insecta > Hymenoptera > Formicidae > Temnothorax > Temnothorax longispinosus. Next base: position 8,222,016 of record NC_092358.1, on the reverse strand, counting down.
AAAAGTATTTTTTTTTACATGTGTAAATTTATAATACAATATTTGAGGATCTGATCTCAATATTTACTATCTTTTTCTCTCTTTTTTAAATCTTTCTGCTTTGTTTTTTATGTTGAAACGCACGCTTAATATTAAAACAATCAGCGTTGTTTTGATAGATGTAGACATCCTATATACAGAACTTCGAAATTAAAATAAATTGGCATATATTATCATTTTTTTATCTCGACAAAAGTCAACATAAATTCTAACAAAAACATCTCAAATTTAAAAAATAATAATTTCTGTAATTTAAAACAAGAAATTTGAAATCCGTCGTTTTGACGGAATTGATTGTTTTAGTGTAAATCTCTTTATTGTAATAAAGAGAAATTAAATATTCAAACACCCGCGCGATCAATTGAATATCTTGTAAACGAAATTTTGTATGTTTCTTTTAAAATTTTTTAATACAAGTTAAAATTATAAGACATTATATCTCAATATTTTACAGGATAGACGAGACAAAGACGAGCCCAAATAGAGCTGAACCGCAAGGGCTTCAGGTATCGCGGGTAAAAAGTCCGCACGAGGACGACCTCGGTCGGGATCTTGGCCGTTAATATCGCATCACTCATTTTCTCATTCTCTTCCAACCGGAGAAAGAGAAGAAGGGACTCCGGTGGGTGTGTTGTAGGCAAGTAGACACAGGTGTTAAGAGAACTCGAGAGAGAGAAAACTAGGTCCGCGTCGACTCGGTGACCCAGGTGGCACGGCCGTTGTGTGTATCGATGTCACCGGTATTCCAAATATACTTTTCTGCCTCGCTGTTATAAATTGTAAGCAATAGTCTCAGGTTACACTGGCGCGAGAACGGACCACGGATTTTTACCTGCGTTTCCCTCGACCCGCCTAATTAGCGGTACCTTCGTGCAGTCGCTACGTTTCTCCTGGATCCACAACAAACGCGCATACGGAGAGATTACTTAGGCGTGTTTCTAACTTTCTTGGCTTTCTTTGCAAAATATGTATACATATTTATACAGACAGATCTCTCACGGAACGATTTTATCGCGTAATACATGAGATTCGCGTCTTACGGGACCGAGAGTCGAGCGATTCCAGAAAACGTGGGCCTGGCAAAAACGGGAAAATAAAATGAGGAAAAGGGGAAACTCGATACTCGCGCGCGACGGCACGCGTCTCGTTCCGCATAGAGAGAACGGGTCGTATGCATAATCCGCGAAGATCGCTCTCCTACGCCGGGAACACAAAGTGCCGCGGCAGCCTCGTTCTACAAATCATAATGCGCGTATATCTCTCGACGAGTGCGCGCCTCCGCCATCATTAGTTCCACGTGCTTATGGGGAGATGAGCTTGTCTTTGGCGACTGTTTATGCGCGCCGAGGAATTACCCGGGAACGTAATAATATTTATACAGGCACTTGCTCGACCGTTCGTCTTTCCTCGCCGGGCGTCATTATCCCTAATGGAATCGCGCCGTTTGAATCGTTAGTCGTTATTATGATTACGTTATTATCGGCTTTTTGAATCGTCGGCTGTTTTGAGGTTGACGACCGATTCTCTTTGTTTCTTCGGCCTAATTGCAACCGTTCTCCCGCGGTCCACTGGGTTAAGTTGCCCGCTGATCCACCGAAAGATAGAAGTTCGGTCCTGCCGCGGCCGGTAGGTCCTCCGCGTTTGTAGCGAGAAAACCTCGCGCAAACAAGATAATCTCGGCGCGGCGCGGCGCTCCCATTGAATCGTTCCTGGAAGCGGGACCGACGGCGAGGACACCGGTGAGAGGAAAGAGCCGCCAGGTACACGCACTTAGGAAGCGCGAAAAAAATGAGACTTTGCGAAGGCGTTTATCGTCGTCATATAAACACGACGACCAATGCTACCGGATGCCTGGCAGCCATTCGGACGGTCGGTTCTGCGCGCCTCGAGCTGTTCTTCCATATCGCGCCTTGAAAAGAATCGCCGATTCGACAACGGTATAAAGAATAAAGATAAAGCGAAATACAATTTGACCTGTAAACTCACCAAAACAGAATAAAAATTTTCTTCTTTGACATCACAGCTTGAATTTTACGTTAAACGGATGAGTTAAATTTCAAAATTTAGAGATTTGTTATTCATGAGTTTATTAGATTAATCGTTAAATGTCTTTGTCTTGCTTGTTACTCGGCACTTTGGATCTGAACGAAATGAAATGTGGAAGCACGATTTCTTTTTAGTCTCTCAAGGACTCGCCAGCTTCTCCATCGAGCGTGATAATCGATAATCGAGTTATCTCCCACACGGCTCATTGCCCTAATGGTCCTGTTTTCTCGTTAGCGTGCGGAGATCAGCGGTTATCTTCGTCGGCGGCATGCGATCTCGATCTCTGCCTTCGAAACGGGCTCGTAGCCGGCGGCCCGATCGATTCCGGGAAGGATATCTCGTAAATGTTAATTTACGGGTCCGACATCCCGACGAGGCGACAGATACCTCGCGTCCCGATACCTTCTCGCCGATACCTACGCGCGAAACGTAGTTATCGCGAGCGTGATTCACGCGTCATTGGGGAACGAGACGTTTGTGGAGCATTCGTGTGTGTTCGATTCGCGCGGAATGGTCCCTCATCGATGTTCCCAACATCAGCCGGAGAGATCGTTCGGCGCAGATGCGGAAAATGCGCGGCAGATGCGCCTTCTACGAGATATATGTGATCTCATAATCTCTTCATCCAAGCCGGCAAACCGCTCTTGCGAAATCGCCCGCCGATTGTATGAATCGACGCGAATTGCCGATTCTCCTTGGAACGAGAGCAACGTCAGCCCGCGACTCATTGTCAGATGAGATAAAAGGATGAATGTCTCGTATATCTCAGCGAGATGTTTTGCTCCTTCGAACTTTGTCAAACCGTTCGTTCATGTGACTCAGCCTTGGGAATTGCATCCAATGGTATTTAAATGGCTTGTTATATCACGTGATAAAAATTTAAATGACTTGTCATCAGTGGTTAATATTTAAATGGCTTCACGAAAACAATCACGATTCGATTTTGTTGCTATTTGATATTTTGCGATTAAAAAGATGAGATTCGGGGGGGGGGGGACTTTAACTCTTATTGTTATAGCAAGTTTTAGGTGGAACGTCAAAATAGTAGAAAGGTGTCATTTACAGTTGATACGTGTGTAAATTAGAAATAAAGAAATCAACTTTCGTAAAAAAATCAACTAGGTTTGCACGATATCGATATATGAAACTGCGATCGTAGCCAAGTGAGACGCTTCACAGGGCGAAGACCAGTAACGACCAAACGGATTGGTCATTACTACGTGCAAACGAGCGTGCCAGGTGCAAATGTGTAAATCGTAAAATTTCACAAGACTCGTGTATCGGTAGCAAAATAATAATTCACGCGTTTCACGCGCGCGTTAATACTGTCGCCAGGCCCGAGCTGTTATTTTCATCGCGCCACGGCCAGATGTGAACGTTAAACGCGGTGACTAATGCAATTTCATGCTTTCTGGCAATCGGTATCCTTTGAGTCGTTACACTGCATTATACTGGGTGTCCCAGAAATGTCGTCACATTTTTTGTGGATGCGCCGCTGCAATAAAAAAAATAAATTAATTACACGAACACCTAAATCCTGCGATGTATAGTTGCCACTCTAATTATTCGTGTCATCTTTTCAAACGACCATCAGATATTTAAAAAAATGGAGATGGCGCACGCGAGATCTCCCGCCGTGTGATAGCCTCCGCAAAATGTGGGCGAACCGTTGGAGTTTTTCGGGACTCCCCAAGCACACGTTTTTAGGGTCGGGATAATTTTTTACCGGTTGCCCGTTCCGCCGCGCGCCGGCGTCGCTACCGATGTCGGCACCAACGACCGGTCGCGCATAAACTCGCCGTTATTGTTGAGGCTATAGAAACACGATACGCGGTTCCAATGTCTCTTCGCGCGAAAGGCAGACCTCTCTCGGCTGCGAGAGCGATAAAAAAGGACACGGGAGTAGGAGCGAGATGGAACGGGAGAGCGAGGGAGCGAGAGAAAGGTCGATGCTGCGATGGCGACGGTTGCGGGGACGGGTCGCGCGGGGAAACCGCGCGACCGCCGGCCGGCGTAAAGATTACGAGGCGAGACATCTGGCGCCACGCACACACGCGCGCACGTACGTGCCATGTGTTTTATGCCGAGAGACTGCCGTGAGCTCTCGCGGAGATCGCGGCTCGGGGGATCGAGTCGCTCGCTCGCCCACACTGGCCACACTCTTTACAGCCCGGTAGCCCGGACGAGGCGCGAGGCGCGAGCCGCCGCGTAGATCCGCTCACTCGAAGAGTCGAAGGCGAACGGCACTCGCCCTCGCGAATGTTTTACGGCCCGCCGTATATGCAAGCGCGAACAATAGCGGCGTGTATACGAGCGGAATACATGAAACAAGCCTGAATATCCATTCCATGTGTAACCAGTGAGAGAGAGTAGGCTTGCCATGGCAGGTGATAGAGAAATTATTAAAATGAAATGACAGGATGTACTGTAGAAAATATGAAGTATAGAATTAGAATTAGAATAGAACTAGAATTAAAAAATATAGAATAGAATATATTTTATTATAAAGTATTATTAAATATGAGAAGTATTCTCTTTGCAAAAATATTAGACGGAGCAGATACTAAGATCACGTAGCTCCACGACAATCCTTCTTTTTTTGTCTCTTTTCCTGGCGGTTTCCACATATAATACATTCCTGTTTGATGTCGAGAGCGCCGCGTCAGTTGCCGGGACATTTGTCAGGAACTCAAAGCTGGCATCTTCGCCGAACGCCTCGAGATGCTCTAATTATACATCCACAACGCTAGAAACTCGGGACCATTTCTATTCCACCCGCGGAACACCTGCACGCATTCGTCTGGTCGCGTGGTCATGCGCGAAGTGTCACACAGCCACAACGACGACGACTATACGACGCGTCGCGCCGCGACTTACAAAACAAGGACGTCGGATCGCGACGACGCCACGGCGCCGACGTCCAGCTGGCATCCCTGTCACCCCCTTGACACGTACCACAGCCGCGTGTCGCCGCGAATTCCGCGCTATCTCGATCGCGCCGGCCCGCCGCGATGTCGTTTTCTCTGGCGCGGTGAAAGACGAACGGATTCGTCTCGAGTTACGCGCGCAACACCCTTTATCAAAGGGTTGTCGATTCGTGATTTTGTTAACTTAGGGAAATTAACACCGCAGCGACGTTTAATTATTCATCTAATATTTCATGAGGAAGAAGCTACTTCCAAATTTGTAAAACAATTCACAAGCGATTCGAGATATATAGAACCTAGTGATTCTATCAGATTTTATACAAACCTACATACACTGCGTTTATAGTAGAGTTTAAGTTTGTAATACAATTCATTAACGTCATTGCTCCAGTTTTCGTATTAGAATCTTTAATTCCTTTCACCTCAGTTTGGACATGTATGTTTCATCATGTCGATTGTTTTTATTACAATAAAATGTGTCCCACATAATGCGCTGTATTAAGGGGCTTTTTCATGCTGACGTTCGACGCTTGATTTGAGCGTCAAAACTGGTCACGTGACCAACTTGAACGGTAGAAGGCGAAATAGCATCAAATATGCGAGCGTCAAAACACGTCTAATTATTTTTTAACGATATACACACTTTATTTACAGTCAACGATTTGCAATTGACAAGCAATTGACTGAAACGAGCGTCAAGCGTCAAAGCTGAGCACAGTTGAGCTTTTGCCATTTAACGCTGGAATTAAAAAGACTATCACGTGACCTGTCACGTGATCAATTTTGACGCCAAAATCGAGCCAAAATCGAGCGTCGAGCGTCAGCATGAAAAAGCACCTTTAGAATTAAGAACATGGAAGCTACCCAAGAATGGAAGTGAAAGATTAACAAATGGTACCATTTATATATACCGCTTCGAGCACTATTCTCGAGGCAAGTGTGCTCGCCCGCCGCGTTGTTATTTCGCGCCAGCTGACCGCGAGGCATCCCAGAATCCGTCGGTCGGTCCAGCGGCTGCGGGGCCGCGGGTGGGTATTTTCAATCTGGCTTGTCGTCCCCACGGAGTCTTTTCTCCCGCGCGTATTCGTCTCCCTCGAAACGTTCTAATTCCGTAGACACGTGCCCGGATGGAAACAGATGTACCCGCCTCCTCCTCCGTGCCCTCCACCCCCCTTTCCACCCCCTGCCTGCCCTCCGCGTGTCTCCTGTCGTATAAATATATTCGGTAGGCTTGAGTCGTTGAGTCGTGACCGGGTATGTCGGCCCTCACCAGTGCCGTACTCTGCACAGACGTGCCGATATAAAGTTACCGGCGCCACACTGGCCGGACATTCGCGGTATTCGCCGTCCGGGTGACACTGTGTGTAAGCAGCGAATCCGACGCCGCGGATATTTTCTTCCCAGTCAGCGGGACATCTGCGCGAAAACAACAACAATGGGGGGGGGGGGATAAAATATGGATCGATGCTCGCGACGTCGAATTAATTTTAACCGCGGGCCAATTGGGCGCCATTAGCTGCGATCTATCTTGCGTCACGTGCAGACGGAGTTTTATAATAGAGAATTATATAACGGAAAGAGAGAAAGAGAGAGAGATTGTATACATTTTATGTCCCATTCCTAGATCTTTTCTCGGTTGAGAATAAATCTGCATGCGCTTAAAAATGAAACTGAGATCGAAATATTTTAATCCCACTGCTATTTCGCTCATCTCTCAGCTTATTTATGCAAAGTTTTCATTATTAAGAGCCTTACATTAGCACGAAAATCACGTTGTTCGCGATTAGTACTGTTTGCGATTGATTGGGACACGGGGACTTAATTATTCGCGAACCGCATCTTCTCCTTTAGAGATCTCGTTCGCAAACGGAGACGGGCGCCTCGCTATTGAGAAGTCCGAACAGAGCGAGGCGTTCCCCGAAACACGGGCGTGAAGATCTCTGCGGGAATGCGGGGGTTGGCAGATAGATAAGTAGATGGTTAGATAGCTGGTGGTGTAGGTAGGTAGGTAGGTAGGCGGATAGTCCCGGTGTAACCGCGCTGGCGTATGCGCTCGTGTTGCATTATTATGCATCGCATGCGAGCCGCAGCGCACGTTTGTCGGGTCGGTCCGAGGCGGATCGGAGAACAGAATGAATCCTAGGAACACGGACTTACCCAGAAGGGAGGAAGTACAGCATCGGAGACATCCTCGTCCTTCTCCCGTGCGCTTCACTCTTTCTCTCTTCCGGTCTTCCCTTTTTTTCCGCGCGATCGAACGTTCTCCGTCTCGTCGACGTTGACGCCGCGTGCGACGACCCGATTCCTCAAAAGAGATGATCACTCGCCAGGCGACACCTGTCCCCGCGGAACTCGGTCGTATCTTAATTTGATGTATCTTCATTCGCGCGCGCGAGGACAGTTCTTTTTTTTTCCCGAGAGCGAGGGTGAGAAAGCGTCGCGTGGGCGTACGCCTCCTTTTCCTCCTTCCTCGCGTCCTCGTATCGAATGAGTCATCGACACGAGTTCGCGATCGCTCGCTTGCTCGCTCACACGACTTGCTTTATTATTCATGAGCCGGTAGCGCGAAACCCGGAATACGCGCGCGAGTCGTATGCCACGTGCGCTGTCGAAACTGTCGATGAAGTCGAAGAAACACGGTTTTTATCGAAGCGAAGATTGTGATGTGACGAAAACATTTAAACTCGATCTTTAAGTTTGGATAAGATATAAAAAACATTATTATTACTTATTAAAAATCAAACGATGATAATAAAAGCCGTGTGTGGGGGTGACACGTTAATCATAATTACCTAATTGGACAATAATTAATATAATAAAGAGCAATTCGCTGATAATTTGTAAAGCAATAGAGAAAGTATATTTTTAAAAATCAAATTATTTCTTAAGTAGTAAAGTGACGTTGAAAGATGACATAATTATATCTATTTAACCAAACAAGATATTCGTTTGCCAAATAGGTATCCCTTCTGAAATACCTACATATCCATTTTAAGTTGCGATTGTGTTACGAGGAAGGAAAGAGAGAGAATAGCAAAGTAGATACGAAATTAGAGACACGTCTCATATTATAATGCGAAGCTGCGGAATCCCGGTGGCTACGATGACACGCGCGAACAATCACGTGGACGTAATTTTATGGTCTCTTACTATCTTCGCTTACGCGACGCGCGGAACACAAGTTCGTGTGCACACACGGGCGTTGTTAGAGTGTGCGCGCGCGCGTGGATGTGTGCCTATATACGCAGAAACATGCGTGTGCAAAAGGGCGACGCCGAGAAATGCGCGTGTGGCGCCAATGGCGGTGAATGCAACGCGATTCGAGCGGAGCCGGCTGCGGAATGCAGTTCCGAGCCAAACTCAGAGGTAGCCTCTCGTCTCTCTCGGCTACTGTGCGCAGAAACAAGAACGAGGGGAAGAGGGAGGAAGGAAGAGAGGATCGGTGAGGAACGGGCCCCGTCGTAACCCTTTCCCCCCCTCCCTCCCTCCCCCTGGGGCCCTTTATCATCGCGGATGCGAAACGAGATGTCGAAGCGCGCCGCGTCGGAGATACGATCCACCTTCCAGCCGGTCGATATGGGATACAAAACATGTAATTCTTTATTTTTCAGTATCTGGGTGATACAGGTGGTCACAGGACGTAAAATGCATTTAGATACGTAAAAATGTATCTAGGATACAAGGAAAAATCACTTACAGTTAAATGCTTTATGTTGTTAGCCACGGCAGCTTATTTTTATCTCACGCAGAGATGTACTTGCGGACTCTCATGAGCCTTTTTGCTCGATATTGCCTCTCGGATAAGAACAGACTCGGAAATGAACTAACGCAGATGCCAAAGATAAATAATCGACGAAAGGATGTTTCTGTTTCGACGTAAAATTTTGTTAATTGCCAATGCTTTTCATTTGACATTATAAATATGTATATATTAAAAAAATCGATAGGAAAAAATCACTCTCTTATAATGGCGAAGATCCGACAGAAATTGATTGACATCTCATTTTAACAATTTAATCTTCATAATTGAAGCAATAATTAAAATCGTTGCTTTGCTTTATAAATAATGAACACTTAAGATATGCATATTCCGAAAACTGTTTCTCGCTTAGGAGATATGAACTATAATTTACCGGCCGCAAGCTGACGATCGTACATTAATCTTATCGCTTCTTAGCGCGTAGAAATAATCTTGAAATTCTCCCCGCGATTTGATTAACAAGTAAGTAGCGTTGATACAAAAAACGAGGGAGCGAGAGAGGCGCCGACGAGTCTTTCCACCGGCGCGGCAGACCAACTTTTTGCGGCGCGCAGGTAGAGGCGTTCCTGCGGCGGTCTCCTCTCTGCGCTCGATGCGCTCGATGTCATGACGCTGCTCGGAATGACGTGGCGTATAGTCTCGGGAGCTGCGCGGCAAAACCCCGCGAGAAAGAAGGAGCCGTTAACTCGAGCCGAGAAAGAGCCAGCCGGGTTCGGGTTCACGAGGAACACGAGCCGCGCGCTTTAATTACTTCTTTCGCACGACGTCGTTAATGATACCGCGATTATAATTCGGCTTTTATGACCATTGAGAGACACTCTCTCTCTCTCTCTCTCTCTCTCTCTCTCTCTCTCTCTTTTTCTTTCTCTCCCTTGGTTTCTCTCTTTCGTTTCTCGGAATGAACCACGGCATGGGAAAGAGAAGCTCTCTTTTTCTCATCTTCTCGTCTTCCTTTCGCTTTCCTTGTCGTCCAGTTTCTAATCTTATCTTAGAAATGAGATTCGCAGAAAGAAATTGATATTTTCTGCGATTTGAGATAGTTAACATTTGCAAATGCGGCCTTCTATGGAGCTTATAAATCCATTGATGATCGATGAGGCGAGATCCGCTTTGGACAGTTTAGAACGAGCCTTGAAATGATGGATGACCGAATTTTCAAAATAATCCACTTACAAGTACAATCAACTCTCAAATATTATACATTCACGTGTTAATGGAAGAGTGAAAAAAACGTACACATTATTGTGGTAACATGATTTTTGGAGTCATTGAACTTTTCCTTCCGAAATTAGAAACAAACATGCTTAAGCGTATGTGCATATATGTTTAGGCTTTAAAAAGCGAGCATCGACCCAGTGCGAAAGAGTTGCTAATAACAGTTTGCGCCATATTGTATTATGTCGCAAAACAAATAAATTTGTGATAACGGTCAACTTCGATTATTCTCGATTTTGATTATTTCCATTCCTAAATAAATTTGACAATATTAATAAAAATTTACATATAGAAAACGTGAAGGCTAATTCAGAATCTAATTTGTGCACACTGGTACTTTTTGCAAAAAACAGATGACCGAAGGATCCGATCAAAAATATTTTATTCCTATTTCTAATCTATGTAAAAAAATGCATCGTGTTAAACGAACGCAGAAGCGATCTAATTAGAAGCTGGACCGTTACTCCACAATCGTTCCGGCCGTCCTTTCTGTTTATGTGGATTTATGGTACTTACGCTTCAGAACGACCGACAGAATGACGCGGGCGGCTCGTTCGTTTGCGTAATGCGAAACGGTGATCGACTAGTAGCCTCTCGGTTTGCACGCCATATGGCGTCAGCCAGGCAGCGAATCACGGTCTCCATGCCTCGTCGGCCGCAAACGAGATGCCCTTTTTGCGTCGGATTCCTTTTTTCCATCTGTCCCTCTCGCGCTGTTCTTCCGCGCTGACTGGAAGAAGGGTGAGAAACTCCGAGACCGAACTTTCGGTGGCGCGATCGCGCTTCGCTTCTAATTATCGAATATTCGCCGCACAATTATTTAGTACAGGAATGCAAGTCTATAAACAAACATTTCGCTATTAAGAGAGTATTAGTTTTGTGCGTATTAATTTAATTTAAAACTCAATTTAATAATTATTTGATAAATAAAACACATTAATAAATATTTAAGTAGATTTAAATGAATTTTAATATCCCACGCTCAAATTAGTAATCTTCTATTCGGCGAAAGACGCTACTTAGGTTTCTTGTGTGAAACGCCATATGGTGTTATAACGCCGAGAGGAGATAGGAGGCAGAAATTCAATCAGCCATTTCGCAGATTAGAAATTTCAATCTTATGAAATGAATTCTCATAATTCTCCCCTCTTAATTCATCTATTTCTTGCGAAGTAAGAGCTCCGCGACGCTAATCGCCGCACACGCGGAAAGGACTTTGATTATCGACCCGCGGGGCGTGTAATTGGTCGGGAAGATCGTTAGTGCTTGTAGGAGAGACTCGAGACCGGCAATTTCTTTCGCGATCGCCCGTGAATTATTGCGCCTTCGCTTCGTAGAGTCCCGCGTCGTGGCCGTCTTAATACGGCGAGGTTGTAGAATCACGCCTGACCGGCGGAGAGGGACGTTTCCGGTGTTTAGGAGGATCATTCTGGCCCCGGTAATCACCACCTGCCACCGCTAATTGCCAGCATTTGGACCGCCCCGAATATCCGATGTGTTTCGACGATAATATTTGTCCGACACCAGCTTGCGCGTAGTTTTCCGCGCCGATTGCTCACTGAATGCTCACCTGTGATCTCCGTGCTGTTAAGCGTACAACGCGACACTTTAATTTGTCTAGCGGGATCCGTTGATCTCTCAAAGAAAGAATGAGGCAGCTTTTGTGTCATGAGAGTAATTTATCAGTTAATGCTTTTTCAATTTCTCGGAGTCGCATGGTCATATATGCGAAATTGATCATGCGAAAATTGTGTAGCAATGTTATTGTACGGATAAACGACGCGCTCGAATGACTGACACTATAAAACATGCAAATGTTGCGCTTAATAATTTCGTGTAAGACCAACTCGTAAACAATTATTTATAGCAATAATACTACTTTATTTAGACGGCAGTGTGGTCTAGTGGTAGAGCGCCAGATTCGTAATCTGAGAAACAAACATGGAATTTATTTTCCGAAAGCTGCGCCCTCCGTGCGAGAAAGGATCTTGTGCGGAGCAAACTGAGCTCCGTCTTCTTTCGGGAAGAGACGTTAAGCCGTTGGTCCAAAGGGTTAAGTGAGAGGAGAAGGGTAGTGATGGATGAGAATTGTAAATTGTAACCCTACGGGGATCGATTAAAACTTCCATTTTACTCCATTTTTTTTACTACTTTATTTAGTAGAAATATTTTGTTGAATTCCAAGGTTACGGTATAAAAGAAAACCGTCGTCGGTTAGCATGCGACGCGTTAAACCGACGTCGTGTAACACGTTTCTCGTTTTGCGACGATGTTAATCGGCGCGTCACTGCTCGTCCGTGAAACGCGAAGCGAATATTGGACGACCGACCGACCGACCTGCTCTCGCACCTGCGACATGGCCATTAAAGGATCCATATCTCTTCGTCCTCGTGTGTATCAAAGCATATCTTCACGTCTTTCGGGACGAGAAAATATGCGATTCTTGTCGTTTATTTATTCTTCTTTGCAAATTTTTCGGTCATTTCGAAATGGGACGAGTTCTTTGATGAATTTAGTGTCGATCTTTCTTAAGATATACATCTTCAAGCATGGCTCGCTCATTGTACGATCATATCGATTGCATCCCGAATCGATTTGCGCGCGAGGGCATTTTCGGGCAGCAGCCGGGCAGTAATTATTTTCAGCGGGCCATTTGTCGAGCCGCGCGCCCTTTCCTTGTCTCAATTCGCGATCATTAACATCTCTATCGGTTGATCTACAAGCGCGGCTCCTCGATGCATCAGGTGCACAATGCGGAGAGAAGGGGGACCCTAGGCAGGGTGGCAACGGCACATCGCGGACGTTCGTATGCTCGGGCAGGTGGATACGCGCGCGTATGTGTGTGTGTGTGTGTGTGTGTGTGTGTGTGTGTGTGTGTGTACGTTCAGCGTGTTCACGCTCGCGAGTGCAAACAGCCGGAATGCTTAAGCACGCGCCGGAACCGGAAGCTGCTGGGTGAGCACGCGAGCAGCGCTGCACTTCGTGCACCGTCAGGTGCTACGGCGCAGGAAATTAGGGTGAAACGCTTCGCGATGGAGGAGGGTGCGAGAGGGAGGTGAGACAGAGGGGCATGTCAGCGAAATTTGCATTAACAAGACAGCCGCAACAACGAATCGATTCGCGATCTTGAGAGTCGCGACTCTCGTGCGCGTTCAGGTGCGCGTATAATTATAGCTCGATAAGGTGTTTACTGGGACGAGTTGTAATCTGCATATTCCTTAATGTCCGCAAGTACAAACGCTGACTATATAGTTACATATATGTTTTATGGAACACTGACATTTTTGGCCCGTGTCAAAATCTAACTGGAAACCTTTTCGCAATATTTGAAGCTTGACATTAGACATTTAAATAACGTTGATATTAAATACTGAGTAAAACTGTTATACTTTTATTAAAAGTACCCTACTCAAAGTTAAATCGTGAGAACGATATTTTATTGTCATCGAAATTTTAATTGATATTTAGTATTAATAATCGATAGTTCTCAGATACTGACACGTAACATTTTACGTGTAACTGACATATTAATCTTATAGACGAGGTAAACGTAATCCATTATCGTCATAAAGTCAATATTACATAATTATCGCGCGGAGTCATCTCAGGTTGGAACGGCGCAAAAAGCACCAGCTGCAACTCAAGAGAATTTCTTTCTGCAAGAACCGCAACGGCAACGCACACTCGACCAGTGTAGGGTGTTCCTCACGGGTCGTTCACGCGCGCGAACGTGTACACGCGGCGTACTCCTCGGAGGCGTCTCGGGCAGATCCGGAATTGGTTCCCGGTGTAAACACCTGTACGCTTAATAATCGGGAATTTCTGGCGATTATCGAGTGCCGGGCGGGCCCCGGTGGCTTTCGTTGCGCGTTGCCCCGCCGCGCGCTCACTCTCCTCGTCTCGCCTCTCATTGTGTTACATCGCCCGCGAGAGCGGCATCTTGCAGTGCGCGCGAGTGCACGGGGATACAGGTGTTGCCTTTTAATTTCCAGAAGGTGCACAGAAGCAGGTATCGTTTACGCGGAAGTTGTTTTCACTTCAGGAATACCTTTGCTTTTACACAAAGACACAAGTATAAATATGAAAAAAAAGAGAATATTTCAAATACGAATAAACATATAAATATTAGAATTTTACGAATAAGTAAGTATGGGAATTGTCTCATGCGAAATCAAGACTATGTTGCTATCTTATATAAACATAATAAAACTTATATATACATATATTGCTTTATTATCAACTATATACGGTTATAAAAATTAGAATAAAACATATAAAATATGCTAAAGCGGTTCAGTTTGCGATTGTAAATAGGCAATTCTTTTTAATAGAGATAAATAACTTAATAAGTCGTGTAACAAAAATAGTCTGCCAGTTTGACAGATAAGATAACTGAATCATATTTGGTCATCCCCGCCACATTTTTATTCATCACTGCCACGTTTGAAATAAAGAACTTTAACGAGAATAATCTCGCTTCCTCGTTGATCATAGGAGCAGGGAGCAGGTCGCGCGACGCTCGCGGCGATACCGCGATATCGCGCGTATCTAACCGCCGTAAATCCCCCGAGCATACGTCGCGGGCTCGAAATTATTCGACGTTTTAATGGCACGGCCCGGACGATATCGATGCCCGGTGAACATCGGCCGGATGTGGGTCAGATGTCATGTGGGCGACCCCTATAAACGGCATCGGCCGTCGCACAAAAGCCACAACGCGGCGCGCGGCGGCACGGGCGCATGGCGAGCCGAAAAGCCGTGTCGCTCGTGTTATATATAATATACACGAAACGCGCGTGTGACTCGTCGCAGGTGAACACGAACGAGCTTCACCTGGCGCGTGCCAACTGTCTAATTAATGACAATCGCTGTGCGCGAGCGAGACAACCGCCGCCGCTTCTATTCATATACATCGCGCGCAATTTGCCGGGCTACGCACGTAGCCGGTAATGCCCGGGTCCGGCTTATCGATCTCGCCATAATGCTGCGAGATATCGGCCCAAAATTGGCCGTCCCTAGAGAAAGAGACGGGTGCCGCGCGTAAGGATTACATCGCGCGCGAATTTACATGAGAATCGCGCGAGCGTGCTTCGCGTCAGCCAGTGAGAATCTAAAGTTAAAAAAGATAAAAAAAAAAAAAAAATTGAAGCATATTTGTATAAAAACCAAATTACATGAATGAGGAAATTAATTGCGATAAAATTTTAATTATAACGTTTCTCGTTATATGATTAATTTTGATGTTTCTTATTATTCCTTATTATTAAAAAGAAATTGGGGAAAGGAAAGTTTATTCAATTTTTGAACGACGCATTTCCGATGTCACGTTTCACTTTTCAATTTCCACGATCTTTTAATTATCGCCCGTCCAACTTGATCGACCCATCCATACCCCGCGGGCAGTGTTTGTAATTGACCGAGAATTTTTCGTTTTCGCGGCACGATCGCGCTCGGTAGTAGTGCAAGTTATACGATAGATTCGATTTGGTCGTGCATATCGATCTCCGACATGCATCGTATCCCCGCGAGCGGTCGGTAGGCGGAGATGAACCTGTAATGCACCGGAGAGCGTGGGACCGCTATGCGGGAAAAGTGCGCTCTTCCTCGCGGATGATATCGCGCATATATAGCGGCTACTGCGTGCTTATGGGCCCCCGCTTGGAGATCGGCACGAGGACTTTTTGCATCTGGCGAGGAATTATAGAGGACCCTGAATTAGCCTCGTGAGACGTATAATAATGGCAAAACACAGCATTTATCCTAACAATTCTTCTTGATGTTGTCTGTAAATTCTAGGCCACTTTTTTGTCATCACGTATCGGTATCGTGACAAAAAATCTCTTTATATATGATTATGATTGCATATCGTTATGTATCTACTGCTCTAGAAGAAGTAATGGGCGCTCTAATACATGGGCGACGATAGGGTTGCTAGTCGCACGGCGTTCCTCTTCGCTGGTAGCAATATATTTCAGGATAAAGAACGCTTTGCAGAAGATACAGGAAACTGTACTTTAGGAAATAAATTAGAAATATCATGTTTCGTAGTAATGACTCTCGAGTTGCGATCGAATTTTGATTTTTATTATTATGCTAATTGCTCGTCGTATAAAACAGTCTTTCGCTTTGCGAAACGTTTCTAATGATTTCACATGTTTGCTCGCATCGTGACGATATACGCAAGGAACACATTTTCATTTCCCGGGGAACAAATCGAGAGGAATGTCTAAGAGTTCCAAAAGAAAAAAAAAAGAAAGAACGGGCCCACATGGAAATTACAGAAGGCCGCGGCGGGGCACGAGATTACCCATGATGTCTGAAACGCAAGAAATGATCGCGAGGAGGGCCCCGCGTTGTGCCCCTCTTTCTACCTTCTACCTGCAGGTTCGCGTGATGACGGCGTGTGCCCGCGGGGGCGTCCGATTCTCTTCGAGAGTTGCGGATCGCGTGCGAGTCTCGCAGCTGGAGACGAGAGGGAAAAGAGTGCTGCCCGAGCCGGGAGTTTATCGCGGGGCCCCCGGGGGCACGCGGGGCCCCGCTCGCAACGGGCACCTTAAACGTGGGCGGAACGGCAGGGGCGCCCCCAGGGTGTTTCTCACCCGCATACCTGACGTACGTGCCAGCCACCTTCTCATCCTCCTCCCCCTCCCCCGTCTCCCGCTTCGGCCCCTTCTGCTCTTCTCTCGTCCTCTCCATTACCATTCGGCTTCTTGATCCTCTCCCGCTCTCCTTCCGTCTCTTCATCTTCCTTTTGGATCGTCGTCATTCTCTCTTTCTTTTCGCTTAGGAATTACTTAGCGCGCTCGTGCTTGTACGAGATAAGAATTCTTGATAGGCGGATCGCCCTTTTATTTCTACTTGAGGATTTCCTAGGACGGGATTAGAGAGTATCGGGAATATAATGTATGAGGGAAAGTAGGAATATGAAATATATATTACGTTTTGCGTAGATATAGAAATACCATTACGCTCGGCCCATAAAATTAGACACTTAATTATACGAATTTATTTTCGTGTTCGTGTCTCGTATATTTATGCGCATTCCAGCGAGATAAGCGCGAGCCACCGCCGCGCGCTGATGAGGGTTAATTTTCGCGGCGACCGTTCTATTCGGGAATAACGGAGTCCGATCGTTCGGGAGAGTCCAATTTGTTCACGGCGCGGAATCCGGCGTGAGATCCGTTATCGAGCCGTCCGAGATTCTTTTCCGTAGACACGAAAGCCGCCGCCGCCGACGCCGCCGCATTCCCGCGAAATTATTGCCTACTGTGGTAAACTCTCGGACCTTCCGCCGGCCAATGCCGGGTGTCTCGGAATTAGAATCGTAGAGGAGCGGCCTCGGGAAGAAGCGGGATGGAACTCTGGTCCCATAATGAGGAACAGAGATGTTGAGAAACCGTTCGCATGAGCACCGTGAGAGAGAGAGAGGACACGTAGGGCATAAGCATAATGCATCCCTTTGGATATCCACGAGCACAGAAGCTTTAATTAAAATGTAGCGTTAATTAAGATTTTTCGTTTATATTCTTTTAATGCAAATTTTATTATTTATTTTTTACAAGTATATATAATTAAAAGAGCGAAGAGAGCGACATTAATAGCAGTTCTTTAAAGACGTACACGCACAGATGACAATTTTTTATTCTTGAGAAGTCATTCGTCTTTTTGTGAAATTTTCGTACAACGAACGATGAATAATTGCAATTTTTTAAATGACGGTTGTTATTTCTGTAATTACTATTTCGTGGCTGCTATTGCAATCGATTCATGCCTAATGATTTCGCAGAAACTATCTGGGGATTGTGAACGCGCAATCGACTCCGACGCAATTCTAATGAGGGAGCCTTAGATTTTAATAAGTTCCTAAGAAAAATTCCGACGGCGGCTCTCTACGGCTGTGCGCGATCCCGTCGACCCTATGCTGCCCCGAGGACGTTCCCATGAGTCGGGGGCGGCCACGCCGACGCTTTCGTAGGCTCTGGAAGATGCTGGGTCCGAGAGAGCACCCGGGGGCCATGCCATGTTCCACCTCGTGAGCGGTGCGTGCAACCGCGCGCTCTCACAAACACGTTATTACAGGAACCCTTAATAACCCGGTGCGAAAGTTAACCTCTGCCTCTCTTTTTCTCTCTCTTTCTCTCTTTCTTTATCTCCCTCGAAGAGACTTCCTTTCGTTTCTTCTTCATCGCTTCGATCCCAACTATCGGATTAGCTGTTCTTCCAACAACGTACACAGTAGCCAGTTGCCTCGATGCAGTCTCTGACATATCTTGTGGCTTTATCGACGGTCAGAACTGACGAGAAGCTTAATTCGTTTTTTTTCTTGGAAACTTATTAAAATCTAAAGCTCCCTCATTAGAATTGCGTCGGAGTCATTAGGGTTAATTGAGCCTTATTACGCTTCAATATTTTTATTAATCTTGACAATAGGCAATAATTGCATATATAATTTTCGATTTTATAAGAGTTTCGACAGATAGGTATACACCGTTTTAAACAAGTGTAATATATGTATAAGTTATTTAAAAAAATTTGTTTTAATCAAAAATTACAAATTTTTAATTGTCGAAGATCATTAAACTTTACATTTGTTTTTTTTTTTAATGTGAAAAACTGATTCCGAACAGTCGATATTAATTCGTGAAACATTTAATGCTTTAATACTCCACGGCTTCAGTTCTTGAAAGACATTCTTTGGAGGATTAGCTTGTAAAATGTCTATCTTGCGTAATCAAAGCAGCAGATGTAACAATGAATGCGAATAATTTCACTACTGGCGAACGCATTTACGTCGCATATGATTCACCGCGAATATTTCGCGACGATGTCGCGATGGGATAAACCAGGAAGCGATGCGAGGCAAGAAGTTCTTGGCCTTCGCAGATCAATGTCGACAGAAGGTATATTTGCTCGCGCGGTCGTTCGTCTACTCGCAACGCTTCCGCGAGATAAAGCTTTCATTCTGGAAATAAATTGTCATCATTTGCGACAATTGGTTTCTTGACACAATTTAATGAAAAATTATCGACATTATCTGTCGACAATTAAATATGGACAACGCAACTTTATATTTCTTTATATTTCGAGACAAGTGCTGAATGTTAACGATCAAACTTGACGTATATCTATCTGACGAAACCCGTCATCGTGATCGATCGAAAGGACTGCGGTATAAATAAACGCATCGTCGTTTTTGTACAGCATGGCATATAAAAGTGAAAATGAATAGGAGCGATATCTCTCGCCCTTCGTCGGCGAACATTCAGCGGGAGCGCGCTGTCGCGAGCTATTATCGATTCTCGCAGTCCTCGCAGACGGCGGCGCGCGGCGTCCCGGACGGCGCGCTGGCACGTCTCGCGCGTCACGAAGAGACTCTGCATCTAACATCTCGCGAATTTCGGTATTAGGACCGTATGAAGGCCGGCCGTGTGCGCGGGAGACGAGAGTGCCTCGGGAAGCGACGACGCGGTCGCGGGCTCGTCCCCGGAGCCAGCGACCGGAACACAACGCGCGTCTCTCGTTGACGCGCACGACGTCGTATTCATATTAGTAGGATCCCCCGACGGCGCCGGAGGTGTTTTCGGGCCGCCGCGCCGGCCGGGTCCGGGCGAGATAGTCCGGCGGATTATCATGCGCGTGCATGACGACAAAGGAAGTTTAGCTTGTAAAGCTGATTAAACCTTAGTTAATCACAACCGAGCAGGCCGGCATGAGGTGACTGGAGGTGTACGCCGGATCCCCCTTCCCTCCCAGTCGACCGTGCCGTTATCCGCTCTCGCGATAGGGGCGTTCACCGTCTCCCGCTCCCCGGGCGTTCTCCCCCACGGCTCCTCTCATACGCGCGCATGTCCTCCAGTCTGGCCCCAGTTGCCCCCGCTTCCTACGGAGCGCTGCGGAGCGCTCCCCTGTCTGGCGCGCGACGGTACGGACTCCTCGGGCACGTGTTCCCCCGGTAGCGGCTCGTGCGAGCGGGCGGTCCCGCGCGGCAAACCGACGCGCGCGACGCGCGCTCCGCGCCGCTCATGTTCGCCCGCTGCGCGCGACATAGCAACTGAATTCGGTACTGCAGTTCGCGAATTCCGGAGATTCTGCCGTCATACCTAACGGCCGCGCTCGCTCGCCGATACTCTTGTCTAGGGTGTTGCGTGTTGCGTGTGGCTGCTCCCTTTTCGCGACGTCCGCGACCGCGATTTTCCCTCCCGTCCGTTTGCTCTTCCGTTCCGGAGGTCGAGGACGAGGAGAATAAGAGACGGCGTCGAACGCCGGCGCGAAGCTTCAGCGCTGCGAGATCAGATACATTGACATCTCTGACGGAGGAGTATCAATGAAAATAATTTATTCTTCGGGAATGAAATTCCTCACGTCTTGCTGAAGGGAAAACACCCGCAAGACTGTCCTTCCGTTTCTAGCATATGCTCGCTTTCGGGTTAAAACGCGCGGACCGTCAGATCGCGGGGATCCTACGTACTGATGCACACGAGGCGGAGAACGAGAGTGATTCTCCCGCGTGCGCGCGTCCCAGCGCGAGGACGCGGAGAAACGCGAGCGGATAACGGTGGTTCGACGGAGAGCGAGCGAGTACGGGCGGGGAAACGATAGAGACAGAAGTATGGAGGAAACCTCCTCGGACAGCTGATCCCCTGGCACATCGGCGCAGCGCCGCAGCGCCACGCGTCACGGCGAGCACCATCGCAACGCGCGGCGCCCTTACGCCGGCCACCGCGACGCGGCCACGCCGTGATACGTTAACGCGCCTTTGACTCCTTCCTGCCGACCATCGTCGCGATGCTGCGACGGCGCTGCTCCTCGAACCGTCGCGTCGGGTGCGGGCGTCCAGCAACGTCCGGCATATGCGGATGACGATGGGAACGGGGCAACAGCGTGCCAAGACGCTCGAGCACCTTAAGCCAAACTGATCTGAAAAGCTTTACCGCACGAGAAGCAAAAGCCGCAGTCTTGAGTTATCTAAAACCCGCTTTAGGCAATCTTTAGTTCGTGTCAGAACTCAGGATAGAGTTCTGTTTTTCATGTTATGTAACATGAATTACACACATATAAAAAATGTATATTATTATAAAATACGGCGCATATAAAATTATAATAGAAAACTAACGCGAATTATAGATCCAAAATGGGCTTTAAAAATCAATTAAACCAATTTTTGAGTTAGAAAAAAAACTTGCGTTTGAGAGACAAACTTATTCTTGGTGACATGGATTTTGTTCCAGTAGAATTTTAATTCGGATCTTAGCGAGACAGTTGAATAATAAAGATATACTCTAATAGTTAGTCGAGGGCATTTACGAGTTTCAGTCTATTAGTTTAATATAAATATTAGAAATAATGACTCGTAAAAAAGTTCTTTTTATTCTGCCTTTGATATATATGATTTAAAAACCACGATTTAAAAGGCACTGATTCATTCTGGAGTTGCTGTGTTTATCCAGCATTCGACGCCACCTCTTGGTCAGAGAACATACGAAGAACCCGAAGAACCAACAGTCATTGTTCAACAACTTGGCATACTGACGTTAACAATCAGTAGGATGTCTTCATGGTAGATGGCAATACTGATGAAGTTGAGTCTCTTTACCAACATACGTTCTAAAGTTAATTCACTGATCAGTCAGGCACTGCGCTGGTATCGTTAATGACAATCATCATTTTGTGAGATTTTATCTTTGTCGTTGGTATCATCAATCAGATTTTTACCAACGTCGGTAACTGAATGTACAGTCTCTATTATAAAAATCACGTATTTTCTCTGTTTCACAGAAATCAAATAGTAAGTTGAATGTGTTAACTTGTCATATCATGACATAAATAATTTATACATTGGTCAGCTACATTATTACTTAGTTATGATAATAATGTGGATATTTTAATAAGATTTTAATTTATAAAGCTTTTTCTTATATGAATCCTATAGTTGTCATTTTAGAGGAAATTTGATATAAATTTGCTAAAAATTGTATATTTATTTATATAATATCGAGTGAACACACTGAATTTTCTACTAGATACTTCTAGCCGCGTGTCTTTTCTTTTCTCTTTCAGTAACTGTACGAACTTATACTATCAATAGAAAATGAGTGTAAAAACGCACTCAATTATTCTATATTATTCAATCCTAAACTTGGCAAAATTAAAGAAGCGATTTTAACTCGATATACATATACAATTGTGATAAAAGCTATTATTAACCCTTAAAAGCTACACTTCAAGTCTCAACCACTTGAGACTACACTCTGTCCGTATATGGACCTTGCAACTTTGATCGCGTATAACTCTGGATCTAATCTACCAAATTTAAAAAAATTATATATGAAATAGGGTAGAAAAGATTGAAGAATATAATAGAATTTAAAAAACTGCTAATTATTAATATTAAATTGTTCAAAAACATCAATTTTTGAAGATGTACACGCGAAATTACACTTTTATGAATAAGTCCATATATGGATCTCCTAGTAGTCTTTAAGGATTAAAAAATCGGTCTTACAATTAAAAAAAAATTCTTTTTAACGCTATTTAAAAAAGTAAAATATTAAATTATAATAAATTACATCGATTTTGAGAATTAAAAGCCTTATTTCGAATCTCTAAGTTAGAAATTAGGCTATTAAAAGATAGGAAAGTCTTGCAAATTACTGCCAAGCTGAGGGACTCATCGTCCTAAAATCCGAAGGTAATGAAAACGAATACTGTCCCGTTTGGAATTTATCGTGTCGCAATAAATCGACACCCTCTTCGTCAATCTCTTAGCAGAATCTAAGCGTTTCCGATGCGTTAAAATGCTACGAAATCGTTTTGCTCTTGAGAGGAACCGATTCGGCGCCGTCTTCCACCGTCATGCCGTTCTCTTTCGTGTGGCTGCCGGACGGATTGTTCCAGCTTTGTAACTCGCCGGTGCCGAAAACGGCGAATGTCACTGCGCCGGTGAAGTAGACGGCCGCCAGGATCCAGAAGATGATGCTCCACTGCGTGTAGGTCTGATTGTGGTACGTGATGTTGCCGACCATGAAGCTGCTGAGGAAACCGCCTATCGAGCTGAAGGTGTTGGCGATGCCGAATATGGTCCCGGAGAAATTGGGCGCGATGTCGAGACCGTTTCCGAGATAACCGGCAGTTATGCCGCCGTTTATCGTTAAAGCGACGGTGAACACGGCGACCGACGCCGTGCGATCGCAACCGTAGTACGCTTGCATCACCATGAGCATGCTGGGTGTTAGCACAGCTAGAAAAAAATATCGAAGTTTTCGTATTAGCCGAAAAGATTAAAATTTTCTATTTATAACAGTCAAATACTTTATCAACACGTTGACTGTTATGATCACGAATAATTGGCGCATGATTGGCCGCGTTCAGCAGACACAACTGTTGAGTTTGTCTTATCAACACTCTGCGTTGATTGGTTGGTTCTAAAAGTAAGAGCCAATCAC
Source organism: Temnothorax longispinosus (assembly GCF_030848805.1). Lineage (NCBI taxonomy): Eukaryota > Metazoa > Arthropoda > Insecta > Hymenoptera > Formicidae > Temnothorax > Temnothorax longispinosus. The sequence continues at coordinate 8,198,587 of NC_092358.1, read as the reverse complement.
GTTCGACTGCTATTGAGCGGCTTGGTCTGCTGAACGCGCCCATTGAAATTTTTACAGACCATTACAAAAAATAAATGCCATCTAATATAATATTTTAAATGGCATATTTAGCTATGCAACAATGTAAAATAAAAAGTGCGCTATTTAACATACAATATCTATAAGAATATGGTCTTATTTAATCATTATATATTTATGATAATGAAAATTTTACTGTAAGACACGTAGAATTTGGTGTTAAAATTTATATATCTAAAAAGATTTTATACAGTATTAAAACAATTATTAGTTACAAAATCTGATTTTATCGTCCGAGTAGACAAGAGGCATAAAAAAAAGAAAGAACGTTTGCGAACGTTTTACTCACCAAACGTCGTAAAAATTTTACGTATTGCCGTCACAGATAACTTGTTATTGCGGAGCAAGTAATCGGCCAAGATGGACATCGATACGGCAAAAATGTACTTGCCTAAGTAAGGTAACGAGGATAACAGGCCGTTCTGTAAATATCATTCTTATCAGTGTGTGTTCCATTAATAAATACCATTTCTATTGAATACAGTATATCGATCAGTGAAACAACGACGACATGAAAAAGGTTTTATCCAGTAATATGATTATAACGACATATACCTCTTTAATATTGAAGTGCAAGATGTACTTCATATAAGTCGGAAGCTGATTAACAATGGTATGGTAACCGAAGACGCTACACGCGTGCGTTATCACGATAGCCCAAACGGGTCCTGAGGTGATAAGTGCGCGCCATGGTATGGGCAGATGCTGCAGTTAAAGTATTGTATTATTAAAGTATCTTAAACATTGTTTAAGATATCTCGCAGAAGAGGAAGTAAAACGAGATATTTCCAACCGGGACTAATAAATAAATTTGTCCTTCTTAGAAGATTAAATAAAATAGATGAAGGTAAAATAATGAAAAGAAAAAACTAAAATAGAATAAAATGTGCACTCCGGGACTAGAATGGATGCTCTCTACTATCACAACCTTGGTGGTGGTCGTCGTTCCAATCGCGCTCTCGATAAAGTGCCGCTCCTCCGCACTGATGCGCGGATGCTGCGACGGTGAGTCGAACACCAGCCAGAACCACGCCACGCTCCAGATAATCCCGATCACGCCGGTCACGTAGAATACCGACTCCCAGCCGAGCGAGGCGATAAGGAATCCGCACATCAGCATAGTTATCGCGGCGCCGAGCGACGAGGCTGCAAGTTTAACGATGCAAAAGTTTACGGCGGCGCGGCGATTGACGCAACCGCGCATCTCTGTCGCGCGACCATAAAACGGCCGCGTCTATCTCGTGTATATACGTTTCGCAGTTTCTTAAGGCCCCAAGAACGAGGGCGGGCAGACGATTATGGCATCGATTGGCCTGGATTTCGCGATCGCGTGGCGAATTAGATCATGATCATTTACCCATCATGTGAGAGACGAACTTGCTACGCTCCGTCGGTGGAATCCATCGAGCAGTCATTGGCTGGATGGCAGGCCAGGTGGCACCCTGATTTACGAGACGAATCAATTTTGAGAGATTGTTGTCAGTAATGATTGCGTGATCGTTTGCAGTCACGTGAAACTCGATCGATGAGCGTAATTTGATTACGTGCAGAGAGAGAAAGAGAGATGCTCGATAGATTCAGATGTCAGATTTTTCGCCTGTTAGATCGTTTCTCACGAGGCGGACGCGCACATTTATTGTAATTATGATGATGCCTAGATAAGATAACGACGTACCAGCATAAATCCCAGTACGACTCTTAATGCGACGACCATGGTGTAGCCCAAGCTGGCCGCCAGTGGTGTCAGCAGAGTGACGAAGCTTGACGCCATCATACTGTAGCCAAAGACCCGTTTGGTGCCAATTATCTCCGCGAGTCGGCCACCGGGAAACTCCGTGCAGATGTAACCCCAGAAGAAGCTGCCAAGAATCATATTCACCTCATATTCGTTCCACGGATACTTGGTCTGGGCTCGTTCCTCCTGAGATTGAAAATCGAGGATTTCGTGAAAGAAAAATTGAACGAAGAAAACAAAAAGATCGCTTAATTCCGATTAAGATAATTTTCGCTTCGATCAACGAAAATACGAATTCGAGTGAATCAGAAAAAGATAGTTATAATATAATCGACCAGAGCAAAACAATGTTTCTGTTCCGATTAATCGCGGTTAAACATCGTATCGATGTTGCAATTAAATGAAATCTCGCTCGCGCGATGTGTTCGCCATGGGCGATTGCTGAGGTCATTCACCGTGCAAGTTCGGCTTTACGCGAGTTTCAACGAACCCGGTGCCAGTGTGGGAGCGCCGCGAGCGTGCTGTCGTTGTTCAACTCGTTGACTCTATTAACGTCGACGCCGATCGCCGGGGTCCTGGTGTCGCCGATCGGGGTGAAGTCGTTCATCATCGTCGCCTGGGCACCGCACTCATCCGGCACCAACGTCGATCCGTTGGAATGCGAATGTTGACCGCTGCTATTGCTCGGTATCACCATCGAAACGATCGCTATCGTTAGATTCATGCGTAGCATGTAGTTTAACATGAAGCCGAGGATCACCATGATATTCAGTACCTGACTGCATGATAGACGATCTGGAAAAACATTTGCGGTCATTCGTTTTGCGGTTCTGTGCGGCTCGAAATCGACCGCAAGCATTTAGTCGATGCATTAAACTGATGCATAGTAATGGTCGATTTTAATGTTGTTATTTATTTATTTCATATTACAAATTGCAAAATAAGATATTTATATTTCTGATAACATGATATAAAATATAAATATATTATTTTAATTATATATCTATATATATATGTAGAGAAGAGGAAGAAAAAAATATTTAAAATAAAATTGATTATTATTTTAAATTACAGATACTAATTATTCTTAAAATTATTGGCTCTGAAAATTAATATTTTTAAAAAATACTGACATAAAATAATCATAGAAAAGAACAGTTATTATATTAATATAATAATTTGTTCCAGGATTGTTTGCTTTACGATTTTTTTCTGTAGTTCGATATACTTTCTAAATCTAAATAAATATCTTATTCAAAATTTTAAATATTTAATGATGTATTTTTGTGGAAATTCAGAACAGACTATTTGATTTCCGTCTCATATGCACGAGTAACGTTAGTTTTATTTACATAAAAATTATTTTGTCTTCCAGGATTTCTTTTACACAATTCAACAGTGTATGTCGAAAACAGGACGTACTTATCTATGTCATACGTCTCACAAGTGCTGTAAACAATTTTTACGTAACGTCAGCACGCAATACACGTGACTACGTATAGTTTCGGTCCATTATCGATCTCGGTGCTATTGTACACAACTGCGATTCATCTCGAGGTCATCATTGGGGATCCCGGAGGTCCCAACACGCGAGATCACGCTTTCTCTCGGTCGTATCATCGGACACCGCGTTATCACACACGAAATCCCCGAATTATCATGCAACTACGCAAATGTCTATAGTTTGCAGCGCAAATCAAAGGCGGAATGGATTAATAATTAAAAGCGCGTCGCGCGATTGTGCCAATTCACGACTCGGCCGATCGCGTCTGTTTCGCTTTAATGAGTCGTCGTATACCTAGGTGATATTGAACCTCTCCGGTCACATGAGTGTCGCCCGACGGTTTCCTCGTTCTTTGGCAGGTCGCCGAAGTTATTTCAGGAATGGCGCAAACGGGCCAATTATTTTCCCTTCTCTTTCCTGCATCGTTCGCGCGAACATTTCGCGATTTCGCAAATCGCGGACACGTGCGCGTGTCGAGGTATGAAAGTTCCAGGTTTCGCGGGACGTTACGTCAATGTGCCGAACGAGTTGTAGGTAGAAGAAAGAAGCTTTGCGGGGCGAAGACGCGGGGCAAAAGCCTCGCACTTAATCGCAGAGCGCAAACAGGCGCACCTCTCGTCCCCGATATTAATAGTCAGCATTAGGTCGCCTTGCATCGTCCGCTTTGCATGCACTACGTGATCGTATCCGTAAAGCCACGACTGGTTACTTTGCTTATCGCGAATTTGCGTTCGAGGTTATCGCGGTAGCATTCGATGTTACTGCATGTATACACAATGTGTGAATCATGCTTACAAGTATCAAATTCCAGTCCGTATAGAATCTGATGACAAATCTCCTTAGTCGATTTTTTTTCACGCTGGAAACACGAATTGAAACAAAAAGCAATGTGTGCGTAAGCAACTTTAAAATAATTATTGAAAATTAATTAAGGCCATTGCACGTAACAAAGTTTTAGTCATAATCGTAAGGCCGCAAGAAAATAGACCAATCACAGTCGATTATTCTCCTTGAGCTCGAAGAATAATCGAGTGTGATTGATCTATTTTTTTCGCGGCCTTACGATTGTGACTAAAACTTTGTTACGTGCAATGGCCTTTATTGGAAACGAAGCTTATTTTCTGCAATTTAAATAAACAGCAAATAGATAGACCGTAGGCAAGTTGATTTCATATATGGACTTTACTTCAGAATTTTATTTGATTTATCTACGAGGAATAACAGATTGCTAAAAATGTACTACGATGGGGTGAAGCCAGCGGTTCTTACGTCAATTTACTCTGTCTAATCGTTCTCGTCTTTGACGCATTTAGTTGTTACAACAGAGAAGCGCGTGTCGAGAGACAAATAAGTTTGTGCCCCGTTGCGCAATCGCAACGTACGTGTCTGCCTTCGACTATGAAAGTCATCAATACGCGGGATTAGAATTTCCTGAAAAGGTAAGTAGCCTCGTCGTTGCGACAAAAAGTCGGTGGACAATTTGCAAGTTAAACATTCGTCGACGGCGTCGACGCAAACCTATGTCAGCGATTGCCGATCTAAAGTCGTGTTCTAACCACGGTATCTGACGTAACTAAAACCGTGAGTAAGGTCATATGAAATTGCAGGCAGGTGCATTCTTATCGCGAGGAAGTAATACTCTTATTTCGACAAATTTAAGCGGTTTCGTGCGTTAAAGCCGCTTCCGTATTTTCTGGCTTCTGTATTTTGCGTATAAATCGTTCAACTTTAATTAGCAGATTAATGCTGGTTTTCCGACTGATAAAAGATGTGGAAAATAAATGTAATTGGCCTAAAACACATTTTGTACAATGATAAATAAGATACTTCTTTTTTAAATCTATATTTAACATAAAGGTAATTTTATTACACATTGTTTAAATTTTACTTTCAATTTTATTTACAACTTTTCTTAAAGATTTATTTGTGATTTTATTTATTATGGATTTTATTTATTATTTTATTTATTATGGATGGCGCTAACGCGTAATAAAACTCCGAGATTAACTTTGCTTTCCCAATCAACGCTGCTCCTTTTTGAATGAGGAAATTTAATTTGCGTCAATGAATTATATTGTCTCACTCTCTCTCTCTCTTTCTCTCTCTCTCTCTCTCTCTCTCTCTCTCTCTCTCTCTCTTTCTCTCTCTTTCTCTCCGTGTTTCCACGTCACATGAAGAAACGGCAAAACTGGCGATAATGAACTGGCAATAATGAAATTAATTAAGAACGATCACTTTCTTATTTTCACTTTAATCGATTTGTGTGCCCACTGACATCCTCATTCTATTTATATTACATAAAGTTTTTCTTTGATCTAAAATTTGCCAAATTGACATTGTAGCGTTACAGTTATACGCACTATTTGATATTTTACCATCGTACTTTTTATTTTAACATATCAGCCATATATACGTTATCCGCGCATGTAGGATTGCTTTGGGGAGGACGAGATCCCCGTGGATGCAATTTGGACGATTGGAGAGGAGTGCCTATTTAAAAGCCCAATCTGACCGATATAATAATGACATTCGTGAATCGAGAGCCACGTGTGTCGCGCTACCCACTTAACCGCTATTGCGATCATTACGCTCCCCGATCATGCGGCAATGGAACTTGGTACTTTAAATGCGGGGAATATATCGTGTTTCTAGTATTTGAAATTTGTCGACTTTGAACGTTTGCTGATAATAGCGACGTATTATGATAATAAAAACATGCGATTCAGTTCGAGTCTGATGTCAAAGCGAAAAATTTCGATCGACAAGCGAGACGGAGAGATTGCAATATGTGGAAGATAAATAAATCGACGAAGAGAGAGATTACATGAGGTCAATTATAGTTCAACATAATTTTCTCAATTTACAGACTTCATCGATCTTAATATCTATTAAGATCTAATTCTAATGAATATATTCTGCCGCATTATTAAATTAATCAAAGTGACGTCGAATATTGATATTGATATTACAAGAAATGATCATTTATCTTTGAATTGAGTTGAAGATAGATAAAGATAGAATTTTCCAAAATGTCAATTGTTTTAATTAATTAATAATAGAATAAATAATTCCATGTCAATGTTATTCAATCACAATTGAAGTCATTCAATAGAATATATAAATTCATATATACAATATATACAATATTCATATATACAAATTTATTTAATAGAATATATATATTCAATATTATTCATTTTCAAAAGACAATAGCGCTTTCTCTTCTGCTACTAATAAGCAGTCTATAACGTTGGTCATAAATTTATATAAAACATATTAATGTCAATTACACATTGTTTCATGTTAGCGTGTAGCAGGGTCAGCCTGACCAATACTCGGCGCCTCTAATCACGATTTTTATGGCTGCTTTTATACTTGATTACCAAGCCGATTTCACTTGAGCGCAGGGTTATATCGTAGATGACCTCGATAACGTGACACCGGTTTTAATAGTCTTGGAAAACTTGGTAACATGATCCGATATGATCGGTGTACATTGACCTTTATTCCCGAAAATAATGGATCTTTTTCAATTAATTTTATACGAAATGTAATTAAGGTATACCTAAATCAAAACCTAGTCTGCTCAATAAAAATATTAAGACATTAATAAGTCGTGTAAGTAATGAGATGTACACATTAACGCAATTATATAAACGTTAAACACTTACCCCTTTCCCTTCACATATACCCGTTCTATAAAAAATTAACACAGAGTAACGCGTAAAATATCATACGATTCTTTTGTATAAATGATTGATAAAATTGCAAACCATAAAATTACATTATAAAATTGTGAAAAATTAATAGATAAATGTTTGCAACGTGATCTTTGCTCTGTCTCACGATCTCGTGGAAACGCATTCTCGTATTGAGATGACATTTTGTGCGCCATCGTTTGTGTCGTACATCACAGAGGCTATTACGACCTTCACCCAGAACTCTGTGCACGTTTTCCCGTAGGCTATTTATAGCGCTTTCGTCGTTTCGCGAAGGCTCAAAATAGTATACCTGCTTTTCTTAAAGTCGAGTTTGATGACTTGCAGCTTCGACAGTCGGAAGCACCGGATTCAGGTCAAGACACGAGTTTAACGATGCAGACGGCATTATTATCTATGAGATTCATCGCTATACGCATTCATCACTATACGCAGTCTAATTGGCCAAAGATTAGAGGCTGGTACGTCGCGTCGCGTGGACTATAAGCGTTGAACTATCAATACGCGACCGTTTTCTATCGAACGTCATGAGCGAGTGTTGATGATACATGTTAACTCTATAGGAATGTAGAGGTGAGGGTTCGGGGCAAACCGGGCAAACGGCGATTGCGAATTTTCAATCGCGATAAACTATGGTCATATTTCATATAAACTTCATTCAAAGAGATCATAGATTACCCGAACAATCATTTCCTCTATACATATGTATTAAGTACATATACCGAGCCTCTCTAATGCGCTCTAATACCTTTTCTCTTCTACTCTACAACTCTACCTTATTAATTCTATCTCATCTAACATTTATATCTTTAGACAAAGTTAACATTATTCATTTCAGTATAAATATATAGAATTTATTTGTATTTATTGTTTTTAATTATTCTTTAAAATTCTATTGTCTTTAGGTTGACTCTTATTTTATATATGATTTACCTTTTTATACGTATATAAAGTTAATAAGATAGAAAAAATAATATTATATAGTAACATGCATATATGTTTTCTGATAATAAATAATATAAATATATATTATAATATATATAATAATATGTATAATATATTTAATATATATAATATTATATATAAATAATATATATTATGCAGGAAGTTGATGCTTTTATCAACTTTAATTCACCGTCGACTGGTCGAATTATGCGTCGGCATCTTGACGAATCATCATCCCTTCCCGTAATAAAGAATACATTAACGTCCAAGCGGAAGCCGCGTTCGTTGCCGTCCGTCACGAGACACGCATGCAATTCAAGCTTGTCCACACATGAATCCGTTCATTTTCTTTCAAGAAAGTTATGCGCCCGCATAAGAGTTTTTTCAGGAACATAATAATTATTTTTGAAGAAACGTAACACGATATTAGAAATTGAATTTAAGTGATTTTCTGATTCGTGTCTAGAAGAGAACGAAATAATCCTTCAATAATACTTCATAATCTATTACGAAGTAATTTTTATCCATATTCACATCGATTACAATGATAATCAATAATTTTTAAATTATTAAATTCAATTTTATAATGTTACTCGTTTGAAATCGGAAAGCCGAACGCGATGCGAAAAAGATACGAGATGTGTAAAACAAACATATCACTTGAACTAATTATGACTTCGTGTTGGAACATCATGCTAATGGTGGAAAATCTAATAAAACCAATTATGGAATCTTTTGTCACTTCTGCGAATTCAAACATCCAATAAGTATGGTATCACATATCACACGTTTAGAATACTTGTTTAAGATCACATGTTTAGAAACACTAATAATGTACTATAAAACAAAAGCACTTCAATAAATAAATTTCCGCCATACAATACTCAAGAAATTTTGACCTTATAAATGTGCAACTTGCTAAAGACTCTTTTTACATTCTGACACAACGAGATATAAATTTGTATTCAAACTTTTAACGGTATATTAAATCAAGATAAACAAGGTATTAGGTTAAAATAAATATCACTGCTTCAGCTATTTTATTAATTGTTAAGACTTCGCTTCCTTTTTTTCGCGTTAATCACATTTACTACAAATAATAATTGTGCAAATGTTCAATGATATTTACGATAACATAACATTAATCTCTTTTCACTATATTATTTTTTTATATTTACTTTGTAAATATAACAGACATGCTTTAATACATCTCACACATTTTTCGTTTGCTAATCACTTATTTTGTTAAAATGATCTGTGATCTTAAAGGACTTAAAGAGATAACAAATTATTCATCCCTCTAACCCCTTGTCAACCACTGCGACTTACCTAGCACGCTGCGATTGGATGCCATGTCACCGGTGATGATGATTCCCCACCGGCTTTCCGGTCTTTCTGTTTCTCAATTTCAGCGCACTTGTTAAAAAATCGGATTTAATTTACAAATAATAAAAAAAAGTTTTTTATTATATTTCTACACGAATAAACTTATATTCTTCCAATTGAATTGAAATTTTTCACGTGTAAACCATCATGTCACTCGAACGATTCTTGATATGAGAAAGAACATTCAACCCCTCTTAGAGATGTGAAGAGCTTGGAAGAGCTTGCTTTTCGTCTACGAACGCCTTCGCTGGCGTTGCAACTGGCTCGTTCGCTCGCCGCGCTTTGACTGTGCTCTGCTCTAAACGCTCTGCCAAAAATCTCAGCTGCAAATTGCGGCGCTGGCTGTTCGGAAGACGAAAGGCGAAGAGACGGCGAAGAAGAGGCCCGTCAACAGCGTCAGTCGTTGCGACACCGACGTCTTTCGCGGGCTGCGTCGTTCTCCCGCTTCGCGTTTCGCTTCGTTCCGTCGTAACGTTCCTTGTCGTGTCGTAACGAAGGCTGCATGAAACGACGAGGTAGTAGAGGCAGAGGGAAAGAGAGAGAGAAAGAGGGGCACGACCACGCACGTCACGAACGTCCGCGGTTGTGTACAATGACGTGCTTTGTTCGCCGCGCGCCAACGAGAAGATAAATGCGCCCTATCAAATGAACGGACGGTTTTTCCTACCCCCCGTGTCTGCCACTCGCCCAGAGGGAGGCGAACAGCGAGGGATCAGCTACGTGGAACCAAAATGTTAACGAAACGTTTTTCTTTGCGTTGGAAAGAGATATATAGAAGATTCAAAGACCTTCGAATACTCAACACTCCTGCAGTGTTTCGATTTTTTAAATAATATTTTTATCGCCTTCAAATTTTTTCCCACCTAACTTTTAGATGAACTGTATAAACTAGTTTGTTCTTGTTATACATTTATCGAAGTTAGATCTTCGCAAACTTTTGTTTAATTCAAGTAATAATGTGAGAAAAAAATAATTAGACGGTCATAATATACAATTTCAAAGTATTATTAATTATACAAATATATTATATAGAAATATCAATTGTGTTATATACATATAATTTTTCTTAGATAATATATCGTGGATTCGCGCTCAGTGATATCGCAGTTAAGGGGTTAGTATAATTCCACGCACAAAATATCTCGCATTCGTTCCTTGCTCCGTTATTTCACGAAGAGATAAATCTTCGCGAAAGAGGCGGAAGATAACTGTTGTCCGAGCGATATATGTTGTAACGCGCCAGGCGTTATCGTGACGTTGTAGTTATTAATCAACGTCAGCATTAATTCGCTGATCTGTCGCTTCAGCGTTCTAATGACTGTAATTGGGTAGTTACCAAGCATATTCGCCACGCTGCTGATGATTCTCTCTGACACGATTAATTAGGCCTAGAATCGCCAACTGTCTCTTCGGACACTTTGCGCGATTAAATGCTAGATTGTCCGTTGAAGTAACCGAATTGAAATGAACGGAGAACGATATTTGAGTCCAGTGGAAATAATCGGAGAAAGTAATTAAAGTGAGGAACAGATTTTCTTTTTCTTTTTCAATAGCGATAAAGTTAAAAGTGATGAAACTGAAATTGATAAACGGCAATAGGCTATCTCAAGCTTTACAATGCAAACGAATTGTAAGACTTATTCGTATGTACATATATCGCAACGTGCTATACAATTCAAGACGCATGATAATTAACTTGAATTACGCAGTTCCGATCTATCTTTGTCTCCGTTTGACGAACTTCACGAAACGATTACTGTATATATTTTTTTACGAACAAATATTTCAGCAATCGTATTTTCGAAAGATTGTTCTCATCCTCCGTTATTTTAAGTAAAACGGACGAATTACTTGTGAGTTCCCATTTATTTGAGTTCTTGGAACCATGAAATAACTATTAAATTCCACTCCGTTCCAAGATAGTTTCCATAAAAATAAATATCAAGATATGCATATGTATATGTTTGATATTACAGAGTTAATTACAAACGAGGAGGTTCTGCGACGAAACGTATAAAGTATTTTTTCGATTTCATCTTAGATCATCTGTACAGTACGTGCTAGTCTTACGAGTTATCGAACACGCTTCGTGTTGTGTAATTCCGTGATACCATCTTATACGTTCATTTATTATCTCGACTACCAGCATATATTTCTTTCTCACAATCACACAGACTCTTTCCATATTGCGCAAGTCCCGTTATTTTTGGAAAGATTTCATGGTACATAAATCCGCGCGTTTAACGATTAAACACAATACTCACATCACACTCGTTTCTTACGACAAACAGAAAAGGCATTCGCAAGATTAATCGAGGATATTAAGCTTGCTGTTGGTCTTCCTTAATTGCGCCCGCCAAGGTATAATCTGACCGTCGTCGGAGTCGTCCTTGGCAGGATCATCCCGCTTCTCATCGACCTCGGGTTTATCTTCCTTCTTGATGACGCACGACGGCGCCGCCGGCGAAGCATCCCTCTTCGGGTTTACCGACGTTGCCTCGAATTTCATTGTCGTTGTGCTCGTCGACGCGTTTACCTGCGTCGGATTCAGTCTGTAATCAAACCGATAATTTGACGCTTGAATAAGGCGCGTGAAAAATTTTTCCATTAATATTTAATTAATTGTTAATTAATGAGTACAAAAGTTAATTGATAAGACAACATTATTTCGTAATAATTGACGTAATAAAGGAAATAGAGTAACAGAAAGGGATGCTTAAATTGAGAAGATCTCAAGAAGTATATGAAATATAAAAATTAAATTCTCTCTTTCTCTCGTTCTCGATATTCTCCTCCCTTTCGTTTTATTTGAAAATTTAAGAAAATTCAAAACGTTCTGAATAACAAGATGTTTCTATACTTGGAAATGGTCAATTGTCAGATTTGAGGGGCCAATCCTTTAATACACGCATAAAATATTATGCATAATATACATATCGCGTAATTTTGCATGTAACGCGAAACGGGGGAACTTGAGACCAATTGCAACGAGGAGCAATTGTAATACTCGCAATAATTGGAGCACTTAGCCCTCTCCCCCTCTTGTCTGCGTTAAAAACGGAGTTAAATATAGTAAAATAACGCGAGATGAATCTCTTCTGAAATGTGTCGCAATCCAAGTACGATTTTATGACGAGCGGTTAAAATTACGTTCTCCACTCGTTGCAAAACTCGTTCTAATTAAATCTGGCTTTCTCCAATCACCGAGAAATAGCATCCAATTACATTTCTGATTGATTGATTGATACAGATCCATTAATCTTCGTACCTCTTTTCTTCGTTGTCCTTCTTAGCGAGAAGCTGTCGCTTCCATGGCGGAATCGCTTTCTGCCGCCTCTCCTCGTTTTCTCGCGCTATTTGCTCCTCGAGTTCCTTTTTCGCTCGTTCGGCGGCTTTTCGCGCCAGCATCTGTCGCTTCCAGATTGGTATTACGTTTCCCGAGCTGTCCTTTTCGGGAATCTACAAAAACAAAGATTCGAAATTGAACTGCATAAAATTATAAAAGTATCATAAAAGGAAAAAATTTTTTAAATGAAACATTACAAAAAATTAGAGATTTTTATAATTTCTTGTATATGATTGTACGTATATTTTTCAAGAAGAATGACAAATAAAATGCTCTTACTTGATCAACGAAATTCGTAACGCTGAACGCTTTGCTAATTTCCGACATGAGGGTCTGCTCCTGAGTTTTCTCGACCTGCGCCCTCTCCACCTTTAGCTTTTTGATACCAGGTATATCCTTTGTGCGCTTCAATTCGGCGATTAGGTCCGTCTTTTGCACGAAGAATGGCTCCGAGACTGAGATCGATACGGTCTTATTTGAATTTGTCCATGATTCTATTTTTAAACTTTATAGCAAGGTAATATGATCGTATAAATTTTGTGTAGCATGCGTAACAAACATAGTAGAAATGACCTCAGAATAAATATACAGTCGCTAATGTAACGTAGAATATAGTTACAAACAAGGGATTTCTCGGATAAGGATAATGAACTCTGAATCCTTACATTGTTAAATTCGCAGTGTCAAATTATATACAATTTGAGTCATTTTTAACCATTTCTGTAGGTCGCCACTGCTCCCACTCAATAAGTCGATAATTTAACTAAAACAATGTTAATTTAACTAAACCAATGGTTAAAATAATACTGTTTTGTGTTAAAATAATAAATTCCAGCACACACATAGTAATTTAAATTAACAAAATGTTGTTTAACTCAAGGTATATTACTTAAAATTGCATCCTTTAATATTTAACAGTGTACGCTCGAGTCCGTATTACAAAAGCGTGAAATTATACGTGCATGTGTGTCGCGGACCAGCTTACCGTTAGTCATGGACACGCTGCGAGGAGGCGGAGCGGAGAACGTCTTGGTGGCGTTCATCTTCGTGCTGGTCCGTCGTAGCTGGATACTTGTGAGGTCCTGGATGCTGATTGTGGCCAAGGGTTGTTGCGGGGAGCTCTTGGAGCTTTCGGTCTCGTTGCCGGCGCCGGCGTTACCCGGGGCCTGATTCCCTCCCCGTGCACGTTGCTGCAAGGGAGACAGGGGCGGTGGCGGGGGGCCCGTAGGAGACCCCTTGGCCTCCTCGCTGCTCCTTCGCGCCCCCTCCTCCTCGTCCGCCTCCTCCTCCTCCTCCTCCTCCTCCTCACCCTGCTCCGTATTCCGGCTATGAATGTCCAAGTTGTCCACTGACCTGCGAGCGCGATTTTCGCATTGTCACGCGAGCGGAAAATTTGGTAATAGCGCTGCTCGAAGATTGATTTATTTATATTTGAATAACATTTGTTTTATACCTTTTAGAGAATTATTACGTTTATTTTGTTGAGCGTGTGTTAAATATGTATATTAATAAAAACATATATTTTTAATTATATTCATATAAATGCATATGTAAATAAATGCATTGAAAGATTTGAAACGTTTCATATATTAATTTCTGTTCGAGAAAGATTTTTGTCAAATTTCAATTATTTCGAAGGGAAAATGCCTTTTCACGAGTAAGAAGTATTTCTTCGGAAGCAAAACGTCAATCATGTTAAATTGATTTCTTACATTTCTGCGCATGTAATCGTTAGGTCAAATGCACACATGAGTTTACATTTCTTCGCATAGCTGAAAGGCTTTAACTGGTGACACCTGTTACATCAGCCGTAAAGCTGATTTTAGCGATCATTACGAAAGTGATTGTCGATATTATTTCATGTGCGCGAAGATTGAATTGATAAAAGACTTCAAAGTGTTAGATGTTTATCAAACTACTTTTCGTGATTTAAATTGCATGCAACATGCTATAAAATGTTGCGCGCCTACAGTATAAGTAATCGTACAAACACTATAAATGAAACACTTCAAATAGATTTTAAATCCCCACTTTCCAAGTAATCTAAGTGGATGAAGCACGCACAAAGCAATTCTTATTTCGCGTTATTCGCTCGTTCCATATATTCCAGACATCCCTGAAGTGCACTATATATGTCTTGAATATTCAAATCGTCAATTTGAAATTGATTTAATTAAACGAACAATAGAAGAATGTTCGCCACTTCAACAACACGACAATCGCGACATACTTTATACGCGAAAGATTACGAAACAGATAAAAGTAAACACTATGTGTAATAAGTATGTAATAGGAAGGGTCACTGACCTCGCCTTCGACAGGCTGTTTTTAGCTGACACCTTGCAGATACTCTTCAGGTACTCCGATGGCTTGAGCAGGGTGTTGGAGTCCGCGTTGGCGAACTTTGGCGGTATGAACGGCAGCACCATGTGCCTGTTTACCAGGTGGGACGCCTGGCTCGTTTTAATTTCGTCCGTGTCCGCCGGCGCACTGGCGGGAGCCGGCACTTCCGGCTGTTGCGGATGCTCGCCGGAGGATGATGCGTCGGACTTGTTGGCCGCTGTTCCGAGACCGACCAGCCAGCGTTAGAGAAAGAGAAAGAGACGGAGATAGACGGGGGGGAGATAGAGAGAAGGTGGAGTAAGAGGAAGAGGGCTTCTCTCGTTATATCCTCTAGCATTGGATGACGGTCGTTACCGAGGGGCAAGTGAAATCTAGGTAAGTATATTATATGCCCGGTGAGCGCCATGGTCTAGTAAGTGAGGCCACCTCCGCTGAGCATGATCCGCTAACAGTTTAATTAAATGCCGAAGTATACGCGTTTGCAGCCCAAATCGAGATCGCGACGCGACGGGGAGCTCGCGCCTCCCTCCCTCCCTCCCCTACACCCTTCCGCCTTACCCGCGCCTTCGTCCGATCGCGAGTCAAGCCGGCCTAATTAGACTCGTGACGCTGATTAACATCATACGAATTAATTTCACCCGATTTTAACTGTAATTGCTGATCACAGTCGATTCAGCTAATTGCCTTCACGTTTGTATCGAAGAGTCGGGAGGCACGCGTCCCGAAAATGTAAGCGTAATTCGCACGAGCGTAACACGGCCGTCGAGGCAATTACCGCAGCGATAAAAAAATAATACGGTAATAGCGAATTGTATATAACGGAGTTATCGCATTTCCTGGTTATAGTCCGGTGGGGACTTGAACGAATTCAGAGTTGATCTTTCTCTCCGACAAAAATCAACTAATTATAGCGGAGATAATTAAGTTACGGAAGTATATTAAATGTCGAAGACAAACTCCGAATCTGGGGAGATAGTTCGTAACTAGCGCCATTTAAGACAGATCGACTCGTTAAGTAAAATTTGTCGAGGAAGTGATTGGGAGTATACGATGGTCTTCGCGTTGACCGGTAGTCGTAAGATGCCTATCGATCGGTCATAAAATCGTCGATGCGCGACGCGCGATCTCTTTTCACGATTGTTGCGAATAACGTGAAATTACGGTTGTTATATATTAAGAAAATGTCCTTTCATATCCATCGTGGAGTAATGTAAAAGACATAAACATAATTTCAATGACCGCGTTTACATAGCACGTGCGCGAGAAGTAGGCGGATTTTTCTTCGATCTTTCCAGAGATCTTTCGAAGCTGTAATTGCAGGAGAAACGCCCGATTCGGATTGAAAGCATCATTTTTCGCAGTGAACGCGCGTGGAAAATGTCAGGTGAATGTGCGTGCACGCATTTCTGCTCAAAGTCGAGCTGCAACTTTCACGTGGCAATTTCGCAAGGGAACGAGAGGATATCGAAGAGGAAATGGGCGTCAAGCGCAATTTCTCACCAAAAGACTCGGTCCTTACGTCCTGGCTGTTTCCTCGCGCGTCTTTCTTGTCGGCGTCTGCGTTCGGCTTTGCGTTTACCAGGACGACCACTACGTCGTCGTCCGGCGGCGGCGGCGGTGGCGGTGGCGGTGGTTTCAAGAGACTGTGGAATAAAAATCTTGTTTTTAATGTGACGTGAAAAATATCATTCAAAGAATATAAATGATAGAAAAATAAATTAATACCGCGCGAAAAAATGTTGTTAAATAATATTGATTAAAAGAGTATTGATAATTATTCGTTGCTCGAGCGCGAATGATAAAGTTTGATTGTATAAACGTTTTTATTGGTCCCATGTACTAATGAAAGTAAATCATCTTTCTGACAAAGAAAATTACGGAAAATTGATAAAGTTAAGTTTTATCATTCCGTATTATATATAGTAATCGATTGCAGCGTCTGATAAAAATAAATAGTAGTAATAAAAATCTCGTCTATTAAATAATTAAGGGATTAGATAACGTTTATCAATTTTATGAAGACAAGTGAAAGTAACAATCATAGAGAACAATCATGGTAATAGATTGCAAACACCTAATTGCACCTAATTGCAGACAATGATAGTAAATGTAAACGAGCGAAAATATGTGGAAAGTTAAACGGTTATAAGATAATAAAATTGATGGAGGTGCCGGCGCGGAATAGACATCTTGTTTCGAAAGTAATTCCTTCATTCAAGGATCTTTTAGAGTCTCTTTTTATCTGAGGTCACTGTGTCTGGGGTTAATGCCAATCGACTTTAATCTGCTCGCGCTCGCCTGAACGAATCGTACGATTCGGATTATCGTTGCGATTATTCACGTTCGTTTTACAATATATTAATAGCCGGAGATGATTACTGGCGAGAAAACGGCCTTCACAACGTGCCCTATCCGCATGATATCTCAAAGGAAAATGCTTCGGAGATCATTGGAGAACAAAAGTCAATGGCGAGAAGGAAAGAAGCGAATCGAATCGCGCGAAGTGGCGAGCAGCTCCGCCGTTCGATCGACTTTCGATCGAGCTTTCTTCTCTTATTGGCGCGCGGCTTTAACTTAAGTTTCGATCCGGTATATCGATTCGCCCTACTTACCTAGGTCCGCCGTTGCCATTTGTACGGATCTCCTTTTCACTTTCCACCTGCGCGCCGGACGAGTCCTTCCTCTCTGCGAACCGAAACAGAATCGCGTATACCGGTTAATCGCGGCCGTTCTCGTCATCGTAATTTATTCGAAACTCCGCAGGATAGCCACTATATAATGCCCTGTCACTTTTTGTCGAAAAATTGTCAGCGCCGATTTGCATCGTGTTAAACTTGATGACGAATTAAGACAAGTTGTTACCAACTCCATTACTCATTTTGGACACGGGCACACAATCACACACAATCGTGGAATGTAGTAATAACAAAAGGTAAACGAACGCACACTAGAAAACCATTCTTTTGTTTTCTACCTCGTATAATTGTCTTTATGAATAATACATTCCAATTTTTTATTCTCTCTTGTTGAAAACGATTTCTTTTCTTCTCACACAATGATTTATATATATTTTATACTTATTAATCTTATTATCCAATAGATCACACATAATAAAAGTTGAAAAGATATTTCACTTCGGTTATTTAAAGTCATTAATAATGTACTCGTTACGGTACACAATTTGTGCATACGCGATACTTTGCGCGTATGCGACTCTCTGATCATAGACACTGTGGCCATCCTGCAGAAATTTCCGGCTACTTTCGACGTACCGTGTGGTGCTTCCGCATTCGTCTTGATTCCCGGCTTGCCGATCCGTTCGCTGCTACTGTGCCGCGATAAGGACGGAGTGGACGTCGTCGAGGAGAGACCGTGGACCTCGCTGCTCATGTTCGACGATTCGCTGGCGCTGCTGGATCGACTGTATCGCCTGTCGATTTTGCGAGAACGACTGAAACGTTCAGAGACGGTTCTATCGATGTGTTTCGCGAATCCACGAATCGGAGTTAAGTTTAATCTACGCGCGATTAAGTACCTGGCGCGCGATCGCTTATCTGCGAGATAAATGAACGGGCGAGAAAAATAGCGATACGATGCTGTTCCCCGAACGCGCCCACGAACAGTCATCTCTTAACGATTATAAAGACAATTTCGATCGTAACAGGATTACACACCGTTCCACTTGTTGATACATCGCGTGATATTGCTTACCTTCGTGGTCGCTTTTATAGTGCCTGATATTTTGTTGTGCTGCGCTCATCAATAATCTCTTTTTAGAAGCTTGACGTGTAATTCGTGGTATCGCGAGAACGACTTCAATGTCTACTTGAGTTAACAAATTCACTTCGCCAGACAAATTTTTACACGTGACTTAACTTTTATAAAACAAGATGTCTAATAAATACATGTAATCCGTATCTTTTCTAAAAAGTTTCTTTTATTGTTCTACTACTTTTATATTATTTTTAATATTCTACCTTTTGGAACGCGCGTATCCTTTTGAATATATATATATTTTTTTAAACTTGGGAAACTTGATTCTTAAATTAATTCTTTCAATTTTAGGAGATTAGATCAGATGTTATGGACTAAACCCTTTTGATCTCGCTCGCGAAATTGCTCACGTTACCTGCTGTCGGAGGCATTGTCCGCCGGCTTCTTGCGCGACGACGAACTCACGCTGCTCGTTTCTTCCTGTCTCACGCAGATCTGCTCATAAGCATGATCCGAGGACTCCCTCGCGATCTCGGAGCGCGCCGCATGTCCGTTGCCGGTATGCGGCCGGCCGACGAATCCGCCGCCGTTGTTGATGTGCACGTCCACTTTCACTGAAAGCCAAAGCCCCGCTCGGAATATTACGTATCGCGCACGAGAAAACTGCGCCTTCCACGAGAAAACATCACGCTCGAGAAGTTTTCCAGAAAACATCTTGAGCTAAACTCAAACTAACGATTCGCAAACTTGCGACTAGTAAAAGTTGCCGACAGCTTTGTAGAAATTTATAATTTCTATATAGCGCCGCGCGAGAGAGATCGGAGTTCGACTTTTTATAAAATTTTAAATTTCTTTTTTATTTCGATTCTCGCGCTGTATCGGCGACTTTTACGCGTTTCGCTGGAACTCGCTCGATCCGTCGATCGCCGTTTTTATTGCTCTTGCTTATTAAGAGCCAGTGCACAGTAACGGCTTAACGGTATCCGCGGTAAATCGCGCGCGAGTCTTTAACCCGGTTTCGCAGAGCGCGCGCGTTGTTCGCGACGTGTGTGGCTTTTTTCGCTCCCTTGACAATTATCCAAGTATCTCTCTTTCTTCGAGATCAATCTTGCGACAGTCTATCATGCACTGGTCACGTGTCGTTCGTAAAACGAACGATTAAACTTACTGCTTGCAAAGTAAAACGAATAAGCAGGGCAATTACGATTAAAATTCTCTTAGATCTTGTGCAGACGTCGACTTACGCGTGATTTTTATTTAATCATTAATTAACATTTGCCAGAAAAATATATATACCCTAATCTCTTATGGATGTGAATAGATACATGAAGCGGAAACAATGCTTCATGACAAATAGTTCCATTTGCTCGATCTTTGTAAATATCATTGAGAAGAGCGAAAGAGAGACGATACCGAACATCGGATGCGAATCGAGGTCGCCCTGGAGCCGCAGTGGTTGTCGAGAACCGACGGAGTAAATAGGGTGTCTCAGAATTATCACTTTGATTTATCTCAGCCATAAATAATTCAATTAATGGAATTCATCTTTTCTTAAAATCCAGTTGTTTGCTCGGGGTATCTTTCCAATATATCTTTGAACTCTCGTATTTCACACTTTAATTTAAATAGCCATGCATGCCTTGAGTTAAGATCCTAAGAATGCTCACCATTTGTTTTATTTACGAATTAATATTGTAAATCCGGTGACTTGTCGCTTCGAATAATCGCTATTTGATTAAAACCCCTTCACTTTCGACGATCGACGACAGGATACCTTCTGGACACCGTGTATAGCGCACGTTATAATGTAGTGATGAAGTATCTGGGACGTGCTACTTACCAGTCAGAGTCTCGTCCTTCCTCTCTGGCGTATGGCGCTGCTCCGCCGCGACGCCGTTCCGCGGCTTCTCGGCGTCGCCGAACAGCCGCGTGATCCTGGTGTAGACGAGATCGTGCGGGCTGTGCAGGTAGAAGGACTCGGCCGTGTCCTTGGGTTTGGGCGGCTCGCCGATGTACGCACTCATGGGATTTATGTAGATACCGTCCCGCGGCCGAGAGCCCGGCGGATGCAGAAAGAACGGCTCTTGGAACATGCCGCAGCCGCGTAACGAGCACTGCAACGCGTTTTAGTGATGGCTTTAGCAGTCGAAATGTACAAGAAGAGAAAGAAAGAGAATTTATTGAGTTAAATTCGTGTCAAATTATACTCAATTTGAGTCATTTTTAATTATTTCTATAAATCGCTACTGCTGCTCAATATTTCGTTAACTTAACTAAATCAATTAAAATAATAAATTTTGAAATAAATGGTAGTTAACAATAATAAAATGTTATTTAACTCAAAGTATTGGTTTAAATTTCATCCTTTGATATTTAACAGTGTTGCATCTATATAATCTTTTTTTAAACTTTAGAAATAAGTATTTCTTGCCGATTAAGATTTTATAAGATAATTTATTAAGTATACGTGTACATTTTATAAATATGAATTCTCACGAATAGATAAAATAGTTAAAACAAAAAATCTCTTAGGTCTTGTTTGTACAATCCAGAAGCAAGTTTTGCCTTAATATTTTGAGAAAAAGAAGTAAAAATTGTCGAATAAAATCAAGGAAACTTTTGATGTTATTCATGACGCTTTTCTTTCTTTAAAAGGTTGGTTTAAAAGTATACTTTTGCAAATTTTCTCTTGACACGATGTCTAATAGCCAATTATTGTTAATAAATATTTAGATGCATGAAGTCCATTCTCTTACCTTGTCGATGGAGCTCGCGACGCAGCTGCACGTGGTGGTGTCGCTCATGTGGCCTGAGTAGTCCGACCCGGCACGATCCCTGGCCATCTTCGGGGTGACATTAGGAGGTGGAGGCTTGCCGGTCTCCTGCTGCATACCGGGACAATTGCAAGAGCGATTAGAACAGTTCGCCGGTGATTAGAAGATTAGAACCGATCGGCGTTTATTCGCAGATCCATTAGATCGAAATGATCCTGATCGTTGCCGTGTGGGACCTGTCGCGGAAGCGATCGCCTGCTCTTCCTTATTGAGCGAGTAATAAAAGCGCCCGAACCTCCTTTCTCTCTCTCTCTCTCTCTTTTTCCCCTCACTCTTCTCTCATTCTCCCTATCTCTCTGGCTCGTTTCCTCGAGGTACCGCAATCGATTGCGTTTGCCGAACACTATGCCCGCGGACTTGCGATAATCCCCGTTGCCTAATAGCGATTATCTATACGGTTGCGCAAAAGTCTGGGATTGACCTCGTTCACCGAATAAAAGTTTATTCCAAGAAAGAAGGAGGAAAATGCCGATGATTCGGCGAACGTCGCAAAAACGCTACTATATTGTCGCGGGAGGATTAGCGGTTATTTAGATATGTAACCTTGCATCGTAATAAGGCGGAGGAAAGTGGAAGCGCGCAGGTTGCGATTAATGCTTCTATATAATTTTTGCGAAGGTCAGGAGAAGGAATTTATTTCTTTCTTTACAGAGCGAGCGCGGAATAGGTATAATAAAGTTTAGGGTCTGAACGACAAAAATGAGAGAAGTGAGAAAATATAAAATATTACCGTTTATCTTCGCTTAATTCACAGAAACAATTAAATCTTTTTTTTATATGTAATATATTGATTTATAATAAACTTATGAAAAAACATACCTGTATTCCTATCATCAATTTCTCATTTTACCGACGATCTTAAATTCATTAATAAATTAATTAAACGACGAATGATGTTTTACGATTTAAATAAAGCGGAAAGATCGTGAAAGGAAAACGTAATTAATTGGCTTCGCGCAATATGGATAAAATATGTTCCGCATTAATCTGTTCTAACGGCTAGAAATAATAATAATATTGATTATAACGATTTGCGCGAAGCTGTGGCGGACGTCGACCTCTTATCGATCGCTCCATCGACACAGGAAAAGCAAATTGAATCTATATGGTCCAAAACACGTGTCGTAGGTCTTTGCAAAACCCCAGGCGGGACAACTTTAACTAGCACGTCGCCAGTCGAGAAACCGGATTATTTTACATTTTGTTAGACCGGTAACCCGCTGACACGCTATACCGTAAGCTACCGGGCTTGTAACTCCCTTTCCGCGTAATTCCAGGTAGGTACGCGTGGAAATCGCGCGCCGCGTCCGTCGCTTCCCAGTCGCTCTCGTTTCATCGAGGTGAAACCGCGTTGTTGATACAGCACAAGATTCCACACTCGAGCGTGCGATTAACTCGACATGAAATGCACTCGACAAAAGGGAGTTCTTTTCTAGAACACATTTTGGAATATCTTTTCGTGCGAAACAAGTAAAATTGATTTTATCGTTTGATCGAAAAATGTAGAAGCATCAGCATCGATTGAGAATGTAACGTTAAAACACGAATTTTTATTTAGCCATATTTAGCATCATAATTGTTTGATTAATTGTCATTAATTAAATCATTGTCATTAACATTACAATTACAGAAGTATTTAAAATATTTATAATACAAATTGTCTAAAATTAATCAAATTCATTATATCAAAATATTTTGTTTCGAAAGAAACGGAGAAAAGAATTAGACGAGTGATTAAGAGATTAGTTCTTGCTCTACCGTGCGTCTTAGCATTGCGGAAATACACTTGTACGCCGTAGTTATGCAAATTCGCGTGCGATGTGCTTGGCCTGTGGCGTAATTGGGTCGCGTGATGAAAGAAGGAAGCGAAAGAAGAGCGCACGATCGCGCAAGAGGAGGAGATCTAGTCTCTACAGAGCGATAAAAGTGACAAATCTCGTGTCGCTTGGCCTGCACGCGGGAAAGTGGTTTAGATACTTTAAATGATTTAAACGATGGCCACACGCGTATACTCTAATTTCCGTGCCGGTCGAGAAGAGAAATTCGCGCCGCGAAATCTCTCGTTCTCGCACCGTTCTCGCGTCTAAATACGGATCAATCAGCTTCTCACGATTACTATCTTACCAATCGTCACAATTTGTATTACAAACTCATTAAAATTTTTTCTTCTTGAAGAATCCTTTTTGTTTTAATCTAGATTTTTTTTACTCGAGAGAAATATATATATACCTCTCATCTCGTTCTCGTCAAAACTGACAGGAGAAAACGCAACTGTGATTTCACAGTCTGCCGCAGTCTTATTGACTTCTTGATCAGAGTGTTGCGTGAGCCTGAGTGACATCTCGGATCTTTACGAAGGTATGAAAATGTATCGTGACGGAAAGGAATGACAGCCTAGCCGCGACAGCTAGCGCGATGTCACTGGTCACCGATGGGCACCACCCCGGAAAAAATGCCCGTCCATTCGAATCCTTTCCCTGTGACGTGTATCCCGTTGCGATACGCGCCAACGACACGCTTTCCGCTCAACCGGGTGAAGGACGAAAAGCGAAAAAGAAAAAAAAATGTATTCAAACGGCGCGCCCAGGTGGATTTTTAATAGAATTCGGAGCGCGAACGAAACAAGATAATGCAAGGTAAAACAGTGCGTTATTAAAATAAATTTTGTAAGTGAAGTCTTTAACGAAGTGTCGGGTAATTATGGTAATGAACTCTTTGCATCGGTGGGCGATCACGCAAGGTGCGCGCGGTGTGCGATTTCCTCTCCTCGACATCGATCAAATCACCGCTAACATATTGTTTTAATAGTCGGTTCATTGCCCACCGTAATTACGAGCAACGTTTGGCGCATCTCTCGCTTCCGACTAAGCAGCTTCCTCCCGCTATCTCGCGCATTTTTACCGTAAATCAAAGTAAGCAAATTCGTGTGAGCAAACATTAGAAAGCCACGGATTTATAGCCGTTACATCTTTATTGTCGGATCGGTGATTTTAGACACGCGTCAAGTCAAATGTATCGGTCGTCTCGAGAAAGTCGACAAAAACTTCCTTCTTCTAATTTCACTTGAAAATGGATTTAATGTAGTGGATTGGATGTAATGGATTAATGTAGATTTTAGATCTTATACTGGTCTTACTACTCTTACTGTTAAAATCAACAGATAAACCGTTGAAAATAAACTCTCCGAGGAAATTTAAAAATATCTAAAAAAACTTTTTAAAATACAAAAGCATATATAAAATTTAATAAAATGATTAATTAATCAACCGTCACTTTCTCCTAAGAGAAATTAAAAGTAAGACAAAAATAATAAGAGCAGTGAAAATTCATATAAAATAAGAAAGTACCGTGTTTTTAGACTTAACTGGATCCCTGGAATTATTTATTTAAATTTAAGAAATCAATCCTTCTCGTGTTTCCTGAGCTGCGATGTTTTCATTTCGCGCTTGACGTCGCAAACGTTTCCATTGTTGCGGACAACGCGCTTAAAAGTCGCTTTAACCTCGTCTCGTTATCGGCCATGAACCGCGCCGTAGCGTCCGTCTTATCTTCGCGAGCGCATTCGCGCGGGCGGTTGACGTTCAAGGTGATACGCGGAGAGAGATCCGAGTCTCACATGCGTGGAACTGACCCGCGCAAGGTCGACTCGCCACGCTGCAAAATGCAATTCGCGATACTGCAATTCCGTTTCATTCACGACGGACCGCGGACGAATGACAGTGCCGATCGATCGGAGCGTAAAGCGTAAATCGCGAACGAAGATACTTGTATTGGTGAACGTAAGAAAATTCGCGAACAATCGAAGAAGCTTTCCCAAAAATGTATTCTCTATTTAATTGAACTTGTAGAAAACGCGCGATGTCCGTTTTACATCTCATACATTTTCATTGCAGCGCACGTTATGCGTTAAATTTATAATGTTAATTAATTGTCCGAACGTGATACTTCGAGTTAAATTAAACGCAAGTTGCATCTATAATCCGAGTAAAACCTGAGACCGCCATATGTTGAGCTGAATTTACGAGAAATTAAGTGTGTCGATGATGCTGGATTAAATTAATATCCGAGAAGAATTCGCCAGTCATACGGGCAATAAGCATTTCGGATATCGATTTTACAATCTTTTATCTCGATCTTCGACGCGGAAATACGCACGTAAGTGTGTATTTTCCCATTTACACGCATGAACGTTCGCGCCGCTCATTAACGAGTGAAAAGTAGCAGCTATTAGATTTGCACGCAAAACCGGATCGTATACGTTAGAAACCGCGGTTCTCCGTTACAGCTAGCCGATTTTACTAACTTTCGAGTCATCGTCGAAAGGCGAGTCGGTGTCAGCGTGGAGTCGATCTTCAAGTTTTGAACTTCGAATTATTTAAATTTGCTAATCGAATTTCTAACAATATACTATGAAAAAAAAAACCAACGAATACTATTTTATGCGAAACTTTCTTCGTACAGCTTAATATTTTTAACTGTTCAAAACGCAAATCTAAATACGTAGCACGCGTTATCTCGAAGTCATCTGCGAAGAGAGTTCAACAGCGCTAAACGTCGCCTCACGGGAACGCAGGAGTAGTCCCCCGCGACATTACGGTACTTACGGATTACGGTTCACTTACATATACACCCATGCAAAACCGGATTTCGCTGCTGCCGCGTAACGTCGTAAAACCAAAAGCCTCAGGTCGACCGGTCGCCGTTCAGGGAAGCCCTCTCCGTTCTGGAAGAAGATGCAGATTTCGTTCGATTCTCTCGTCCATGTATCGGTGCACACGCTTCGCTGTCCTAGTTCGGACCAGTCGAGACTCGCTGAGGCTCGCGCCGTCAAGGCCGTTCATCCGCGAGTCTCCAGTACGACCAGAGACAACGGTACTTCCGCTCCGCGTCGGTCGAACGGCTGATCTTCCTCGTACTCCAGACGAGAGTCCAGGGGAATCTCAGAGTCTTCCAAACTGCTGTCGGAAACCTTCTAAGCGAGATGGGCTTTAGTTATTCTTGACCTTCTTTAAATTTCAAGTGAAAGATTCAGTGGATTCGGATTTCTAAACTAGACCGTCCAGGTGTCTAATTTTTTCCAAGCCTGTATGGCTATTTCTTATCCTCTTCGCGCTGTAGGCAAGTTATCCAGGATTTTCCAAAATATCACAAATATGAAAACTGTGATCCCTCCAAAGAATATTTAAAACTTTCCCAGGTGTTTACGGTCACTTCTGATTATCTTCACACTCTAGAAAACGGAATCTTTCGCAGATTCAAATGTCAAGTCGGGTCCATGAAAAAGGTCTTTAATTTTGGACAAATCTCCAGGTGGATCTTCCGGTTATTTTAAATAGCTCCAAATTTTTTAAAGCAGTCAGAATTCTCCAGAGTCCTCGAGAGTTTCTATAATCACGCGACGCTGTTTCCCACCAACTCTTGCCAGCTCGGCGAACACGTCCGGTCAGCGCGAGCGGGCGCGCGACTATGACTGCGAGCTAACACCGGAGTCACGCGCGAGTTAGCACCTGCCGGCAGGCTGGGTGACGCGGGTCGATTTCTCGACTGGAACCCACGATGCTCGCGCGGGTTCTCCTCCGGTCGACGGGGCGGAGAAGGGAACAACGCGGGCGAGTCGTACCGCACCCGCGCCACGTTCAGGTCCGGCTGCCCTTTTCCCGACCCAGCTTCCAGAATCTGGTGTAGCCGTCCCAGATGGAGAACAGCAAATGCGAGAGCGATCGGGAAAACGGGCGTGCGGGTGACGGTCGGCCAACGAACTCTCGCGCAAGTCTCTCTCTCGGCCGGTGCGTGCCACCGCGGTGCGAGCGCAGGAGGCGGCAGACCGGGACTCTCTCGCCGCTCTCGAGCAGATCGTCGAGAGCTCACCTGCTCTCGCCCGGACGTTCGAGGTAGGGATACGGCTCTGCGGTTCTCCACCGGAGAAGACCTCTCTCGGATGTCGTCCTTTTACCTTTCTTCGCAGTCGTCCTAGTCCCGACTACGTCAAATCCTGCGGCTTTTCCCGTTACGTTCCGTTTTACCTTCCGATCTTTGGAAGGATCGAGGTTAATTGGTCCTCGCGGAAGGTTTTTTTTTATTAGAGGCATTTGTATCTTGATATTATTCTCGAATGATGATACTTGAGAAACTTTTTCTATGCAACTTGTGTGTAAAATTTTTTTTATTTTTATTTACATTATTTCTGTGAGAATTCTCTGTGAATTTTCTGTTATTGTCGGATTGTATTATAGATGATTCGGAAATTTCTGGGAAACTTAAGAACGGTGTGCGTTTCTCATTTATTAATTTTCAAATATTAAACAAGAATTGACGGAAATATTCGCTTCGTCAAATGATTTTTTTGCTTCTACTTGTTTTAAACAAATCTCGATTACAATTCGAACTAAATCTCGATTCGAACAAGTGGTGTCTTTATTGAAACATAAAAATTAACATTCATCTTCGGTTTTGCTCCTTATTAGTTCAATGAGAAGACGACGCGCGCCTCCTTTTAAACAAATCTCGATTACAATTCGAATTAAATCTCGATTTGAACAAGTGGTGTCTTTATTCAAACATAAAAATTAACATTCATCTTCGGTTTTGCTCCTTATTAGTTTGATGAGAGGACGACGCGCGCCTCCTTGAAAAGTAAGCGCGACCTAGAAAGCGTGCACGGGATCGAGCTCTTTTTCTTCAGGTGTGCATCTGTGCATTCCCCGTTAGTTCTCTCTCCCGAGATGCAAAAGGAAGTCTCCTCTCAAACGGGGAGATGGAAGAGAGAAGTCGTCGCCGCCGCGAGGTGGCACCGCTCTTTCCTCTCTTCGAGGCGGACTTTATCATCTCCCACCAAGAGGAGAATTTCTCGCCTCCTCCTTGCTTGTGATCCCACTACGTCTAACTGTAAAGAATAATTCCCTGCTGTTGCTGCTGGGCTGCGTTTCTTCTTTCAGGTGCTACTGCAAGTCTCGCACCGAACGATCCCGAGTTCTCCGTGATCGCGGGCTCTATTCATAAGCGATTTATGAATAGAGACTCGTAAATTCGTAAAATTACCAACGCAGCTTTTTGTGAATAATTACTTCCGAATGATTCAGCGTGGGATTAAGCGATTTTAAATACCGCTTGAAGAAAGTCTAGTCTAGTCAACGTAGACCATTTCCTTTCTTCATTTCATATTATTAACGCGGATTGCTTCAGTATTTTCTCTTCTCATGTCCACTTAATCGAGTAACATTGGTAGTGTGAAATATGCAAAGAAAGTCCAAAGTCATTGCTTTTTATTATTTAAATTTAAAATATAAAATGTAAATTGACATGACAAGGAATAATTCAAGATTCTTATTGCTTGTTTGTTTGTTTGATTGATTGATTATGAAGATTAATTACAATTATAACGTTTTAATTGTAATATTATTGATCAAACTTTTTCACTGTTTCTTACAGAGATTTTGCATTTTTAATTAAACTAGAATTCGATAAAATGTCACGATTACTAGTTTGCTGGATGTGAATTAATGAACGTGAAAGCAATAAATCTAAGGTCTACTAAGTTTAGCGTTGTTAAATCATCTGTGAAATTAGGTTGGACGTACATTAATTTTTCAACAAGTCTGCATTTTCAATTTTTGTGACTGGAATAAAACTAGCAGTCCCGAGTTGACGTCGTCAGCGTTTCGAGAATTCATTTCGCTCCCCGACACGCAGCCGGTTATCGAAAAAGCCTTAGACTGTCACTTCGATTTTTATCAGTTCGAGAACCAGTCGGATCAGTGTTGCGCAATGCACAGAGTGCAGTAGAATTTTCCATTGTTTTTTATGTATCGGAATTTTTGTAAAGTAACACCTGGCGGTTAAACCGCGAAGCGTATAAATACAGATAGGTGAATTATTATTTCGTCGTAAATCAGTAATAAACTTGAAAATATCTAAGCATTATATATATGAGCATTAGATATTAGAATATCATAAAATACCATAAATACCAAATAAACACAACGTGACAATTTGTTTTTTATATAACATATGTCTGTTGTCTCGTGGGAGAAAATAGAATATTGCTGTGACGGAAATAAGAATGACGGGAATAGGAATTGTCCTATTGCCCCGCAATATTGCACTTTTGCGAATTGTTCTATTTGCCCTATTTGCATGATTGTGACTCACGCTCTGGCGCCTTTGTCGATTTATTCGCGATGCAACCGCGGATCGTAAAGCTGTTTACAGTTGCAGCAAAAGCTGCAATTAGATTCCTCTTTTTTTTTTTCCGCAACCGCACATCGTGTCGCTCGCGAAAACAACGTGTATGCAAATTCATCACGCATCTTAATTATTAGCGTGGCGATTTCCATTTACTCGTAATATATCGAGATCGGCGCGCAAAAAAACATTCCGATAATTCGATTCTGTTCACAAGCGTAAAAAGACACCGAAGGCTTTCCTTCCTAAGCGAACGCGATCGACTTGTTATTATGTACCATCAGTAAATGACTGATTCTCCGCACGGTGAAAGTTCGAGAATATGGAGCGCAATTATGACAAATGCCTTGTTTATGGCAAGTGTTATTTTCTGCATTGCAACCGCGCTTTCCGCGAGCGAGCTTAAATCTATGGAGCTCGAATATCATTAAATAATGCAAATATAATTCTACATAAAGACAATAACAGACTATTATTGTATATATTATTGTGACTATTCGCGAATGTAAATTAAATTTGTTTTATATACTGCAAAACATAACATAAGTTTTAATGTAATGTTATATAAGACACATATATAAATCTTATTTATAATAATTACTGTTTTGTATTATATTATCAAATAGTTACAAGAAAGCGTTGCGGAGTTGCCGATAGCAGCAGACGATCTGGAATTAAACGTTGCTTTCTTTACCGCTGCTTCATCCATGGATTGCAGCGCATCAGACGTCTTCGTTGCGATCATGATTGATGGAAACTGCGCGTATAATTACGCCAAAGGTGCGAGGAGGCATACTCGTTCGGCGTGACGTAAAACGTAAAACTTTCTCGCGGTCAATAAACTCTCCGCGATAACCGATAACTAGCCGTCAAGGTGAAAACGATTAGATAAGTATATAGGATCCTCTGACGTTCGTGCATATATCATAAATGCGCGCGATGCTGTGTACTTACTCGTTAAATGCGCGCGAGCTATGTGCTCGTTTCAGAGAGGCGGCAAAACATTCAACTTCGACGAAAAGCGAAACGAATTCCTGTTAAATTACAGCATTGCCCGTCATTTACCAGAATAAAGATGTGAAAATTACTGAATTCTTAATCTTCACGAATCTGTAAGATAAAGTATGTTATGACAAAATGAAGAAATCGGTGCGGCTGTTGTTATCGGTGTTATTTAATTACGGAATTAAGAATAAATAAATGTTTCTCAATATTCTAATGTTTTTAAATTATTCCTTATTTCTTGAATTCTATACACATAATAGTTATATTTTATTATATGGCAATTATAGAAAAAAGAGGAGAAAGAATAATATAATAATTGTATAAAATAATTAAACAAATTATATAAATGTTATAGAACGCAAATGTACTTTGATACGTTATTGAATGTAACAAACAAGTCGAGTTTGTAAATTTTATAATGATATTAAGTCAGCAACAAAACAGCTATTTAATGTACGACACACGTGGTTAGTACACGCCTTTTCTACTCGTAAATCCTTCTCAAAGCTACGAGAGTGTTTCCAGGTAAACATGATGGAAATCGAGAAAGGGGAATTAAAAAATATAATGCAGTATTTAAAAAAATAATGATATATGCATTAAAATTCTCATATTATTAGAAACGCTATCATATATCAATTACAAGATTAATAATTCCAATTTAAGCGCAAAACGGAGATATATCGAGGTATATGACAGTAAAAGAAAACGTCAAAGAGGAGAATATTACTATTAAATAGAATCTTCATTGCGTAAGCAATTTAAGGAGGTTAACTGCTAGAATTTAATTAATTGCCGAAATAATGAAATCATGATTTAATAGACGCTCTCACGGAAAATACCTGCTGGCGGTGTCAGAGACTGATTTAAATACGGTTCACATGACTCGGTAATATCGTACGATGAGTTTCGTGTCGTTGCGAGGGGCTCGTCCCGGCCGTGAGATAATGACGATAAATTCTGTCGCGTGACGTGGAATTTCTGGCTCTTCGACTGGTTATCAGAAGCAAGCCGTGCCTACGCGGATAGTCGCGCTCGATTGGTCCAGGAGTGAGTAAACATGTTTTTTGTATAACACCGATCTCTTGTCGTTGCGTCGCCTAAGGACGACCGCGTTCATATAAAACGGGGGAGTGCCGCGGAAATTTCTGTATTTTACACCAGGAAAAGAAACGCCCGTGTGTCTTTGGAGAAAAGGATCGCTGGCGACATGAAGGACGAGCTCAAGGTAGCAAAAACGTTTTGATTCTGACAGATCAAAAGAATTCAGTGTGCAACACTTTTCGGAACGTATTTTCTGTTAAAAACAGCCTATCTTTTTATTGTGGAAATGATAGCTGGAAAATTATCTGATCTAATTTTCAAATGGTGTCCCGCGAGTAACCCAAACTCTTTCGTGTAATTTTGTTTAGAATTTAGTGTATATTTCTCATTTTAAATAAGAAAGTATAAAATACTGACAGTAAAGAATATTTTGATATAGGAAAATGTGATATAGGAACCGCTGAAATCTAAACTAACGCTTGACATTGCAAGATAGTGTGTTAATTTAACGAGTAAAAGATAGAGTGCTTGTTTTATTGAGAAGTGTCTTTTAGTATCTTACGGGATTCGGCTGTGAGTTCTCCAGCGAGGATGAGCGTTGTCCGGGAGCGCTACCCATTGGGCAGAATAACCCGCAGAAGTGTCCATACGGTCTTTATGCCGAACAATTGTCGGGCACAGCGTTCACTGGTGAACAAAAATCCTTTTATTCTTGAATTTGTCTTTAAAAAACACTTCCTATTTTAATTATACGTTTTGATTTGATTCCTACACAGTTTCGACTTTTACGGTTGTCAAACAAAAAGTCAGTCAGTATAAATTTAGAACTTAAAAAAATTTAATTTTATCTAAAATTTGTCAATCAAGGTGTAAATTTATAAAGTGAAATAAATGGAAAATTTACGCTTTGAAAGAGGTAAACATATTGTTAGCTCGATTACATTTCTGTCTCGAGTCTTTAACTTGTTTCTTATCAAATTTTGATAAAGAGAAGTCTTAAGATAATATGAATTCTGTAGTAATAAATGTCACTTGGTTTAAATTTTTTATCAACGCGATACTGAATCAATAGTTCAATTTTTTTACTTTCCTAATATATTGTATAATACTAGACATTAATTATTATTTGAAAATGCCAATTATTTCCATTTTCTAGCTCCGCGTGGACAAAATAAAAGATCATGGCTCTATCGAATAAGACCATCCGTTGTTCACAGCCCGTTCAAACCTTTCGTTAAAATTCATGGAGCCGAATCTTATGTAAAAAACGATTGGAACGATACTCATCCTAATCCTAACCAGGTAAATTTTCGTAATATTACATTCAAGGATTCGGTGCAACAACGATTTAACTAGACGATTAATAGATATACATTTAATTTTTTTTTAGATCTCTTTTTTTCTCTTTTTTTTTCTTTTTCTCCCACAATTTTTTTCAAGTTTACAGAAAAATAAAATAGATCTCTGTTGTACTGAATATTTCAATCTACGAACTATCGGAAGGTTGTTCGCGTTTCAGTTAAGATGGAAGACCTTTGACGTCCCGACTCGACGAGATCCCGAAGTCGACTTTATCGAGGGTCTTCACACTCTGTGCGGTGCCGGCGATCCCAAGATACGCCAGGGCGTTGCGGTACACGTGTATTTATGCAACGCTTCCATGAAGGATAGGGCTTTCTACAACGCTGATGGCGATTTTCTCATCGGTAGGTGGTTATAGGAAATGCAACATCTACTTTTTTTTTTAAGGAAAAAAAGAATATACATATGTCAAATTTTGATTTCGGTTGCAGTGCCACAGTTGGGCGATCTGCAGATCGTCACCGAGTTCGGCAAGATGCGATGCGAGCCGAACGAGATATGCGTCATTCAGCAAGGTATGCGATTCTCCGTGACCGTTTTCGGCCCGTCCAGGGGTTATATCCTCGAGGTCTTCGACAATCATTTCCAGCTGCCCGAATTAGGACCAATAGGTAATTCGATTCGAAGAATTAATTGTGGAAGTAGCTTATAACACTTTTTTTGTAGAAACTTAAGAAAATTAATCCACATTCCCAATTCTCTCAACGTTAATGGTAAATAAAACTTTTCGTATTTTATCTTCGAAACCAAGCTGTTGAAAAACAACATAATGCTGTTATGCTGTCGTCGAACAATTACATCTCTTCCACTAGGAAGATTCGATACATTCGCATTTTCTTAATAAGCGGATTAATGAGCTGGGCTGTGAATTAAATGCGCAGGGGCGAACGGTTTGGCGAGCCCGAGAGACTTTCAGACACCGGTGGCTTGGTACAATGATCGCGAGATCGATTACGAGATCATATGTAAATATCAGGGAAAGCTGTTCGTGGCCAATCAAGGTCACAGTCCCTTTGACGTCGTCGCATGGCACGGCAATTACGTACCGTACAAATACGATCTCAATAGGTTCATGGTCATCAATTCCGTTTCCTTTGATCACTGCGTGAGTATAAACAATATACATATATATAACGCAAGGAAAAAGCTTATTAACGATTTAATATTATTTTCAATAGTAAATTGCGTTACTGCTTCTTCTTTAATTTTCTTTAGCATTTTACATTTTTGTGTTTTAACGTAACAAACATACATACGTGCGATAAGTAAGATTTTTTTAAATTCTACATATTCATCGGATGTTTCGGATTTTATCATGCTCATTCTCGGAATGTTAAGTAGCTCAATTAATTCCGCAGGATCCTTCCATCTTCACCGTGTTGACGTGCCCCACTAACAAGCCTGGAACCGCCGCGGCCGACTTTGTTATCTTTCCACCCCGATGGTCCGTACAGGAGCACACTTTCCGACCCCCTTATTATCATCGTAAGTATATTCCTAGAAAGTACATACCTTTTGCGTTCATTATATATACGCGCCGATGTACAGATGAAACTGACCTGTGTAAACTTTTCTTAACGCGATTTAACGAGGGAAATTAAAGTGTATGCCAATAATATTTAATAAGATTACTGGATTACTTCTATAAGTGCTTCATAATTTCCAGTAGTTTGTTTAAATTTGTAATTGAGCAAGAAAAAAATGCTAATTTGATAAATATCGTTCCAAATTATAGGAATATGTAAAAAATTGTAGAAATTATAGTTAAAGATTAGATATTGTATTTAAGGGTTTTTTATTAGATATTATATTTTTATATAGATATTGTATTTTTAAGGGTATTTAAGGTAAACGTCTTAGATACTTGACATATCTTTCAAGTCTCTTTTAAACTGGTTCTTTGGTTTGCTTGGTAACCGCTTGGTTATACCTATCTTGATTAAACTACCGATTCGACGATCCGTGACGCGTTTACTAAACACGGTATACCACCAAGAAATTGCGGATTCTGCGGCTCTTTTCCCTGTCGCCGATCCCGTGGGTTCGATTACACGCGGCAAGAGTTCGAGCGCGAGTGCACCGTCGTACTCGACTCGGCGGCGTCTTCGTTCCAGAAGAGCGCCCCTGAAAATTGTGAAACCGAGTTGGCTCGGAGAAAACTTGAAATTTTTCCCGGCGACCGATCGCACAATGTCTCTTTCCCCGGTAGGTCGTTTCACCGATTTCCTGTCACTGCCGATCGCAATATGCCGATCGATTATGACGAGACGGGACGGACCACTTTCGTTCGATGTCGCGATTATCCTCGTCATATTCCGCTGCGTTATCGCGCTCTCTTGTTGAGAAAGTCCGTCGCGTGCAAGGAGAAAGACGGGTAGGCACGATGTGCCTATCAACGAGGTTGCATTCTTACGAGTTGAGTAATTGAAAACCACAAGAAGCGGCCATTATCGGTGTCTTCAATGTGTACCATTCCGTGGTACAGAAGTTACGTGCAAAATTATAGGATCGATCGGCGAGTAATTGTGACAGCGGACTATAAACGCGCTGTGATAGTTTCCAATCGTAAAGTTAATGCCGATTATCGGGAATCTTATTAAAATTGACAAAGGCTCGCTTAATAGCTGTGATAAATAAGCGAACAGAATAATTGCCATTTTTGTTATCGGCGAATATCGAAAGTGTGTACATATACATATATATACATTTATTATGAAAGAAATTATATATACTTATTCCGTAATTATTCTGAAATCGATGGAAAACGTGATTAAAAATTGTATCCTTGTGAGACATTTTTATTACTCTCTATAAAAGTATTTCATGAAATAAAATTCTATGATAATTGGCTAAAGATAACTTCTCTTTAATCTTAATTTTATGAGTAAAGATTTCTAATATAGATTTTCTATCATTTATACTTCTATTAATTTTATACTTCTTACTTAATTCTTCAATT